>NW_007578196.1:2270-80937 GCF_000690725.1 Stegastes partitus | reverse complement strand
AAGTTTGTCAACTTACAACACTTGGCTAAACGCCTCTGCCGCTGTCATTAGGTGTGACAGAGTTTAATATTTGCTTAAGTGTGTTCCCAAAATATACCTGCTGCAGTGGTAAAAGGTGCTCATCTGCCATTGGGAGCAACTTTGAAGTCAGTGTCTTGCCAAAGGACACTTGAGCATGTGGAGGTGCCAGGGATAAAACTGCTGACCTTGCAGTCAGTGGACAGCCCATGCTACCACCTGAACCGCGGCCACCAGTGAGGGACAGTTTTCCCTTAGTGCACTCCAGCCAAGGCCTGCTGCACCAGATGGTACTCACTGATTCAACTGAAGATTGGACTAGAGTGGTCTGACCCTTAAATGACAAGATTACATTTCATATAGTTAACATTTTCTGTCACATACTCTCATTGATAATCTGAGTACCAGTGATGGATTTCTCAGCATAATCCAGAGTTTGATGGGCTCTGAGTTACGGCAATGTCACTTCTTACAGCAGGGCGCTGTGGCTTAGTTGGTTAAAGCGCCTGTCTAGTAAACAGGAGATCCTGGGTTCGAATCCCAGCAGTGCCTTTTCAACAAGTTGTACTGGCAGCAGAGTGCTCAGTAGTGACAAGCTGCAGGATATTTGTTGGTTTCTGACACTATATTTGATCCAGTCAGGGGACAATCACTATAAAGGCATCTTCAGGCTGGAAAATTGTCATGCTAAACTGAATGGACAGTACTGAAGCTGCTAACCATATTTGACAAGCCCAACTCCTTAATAACAATTTTGATTCCACTGCGTGGTGTTCAAATGCTAGCAATCAATGCAGAAATCACATAAATGTGTTTTTATGTTTGGCTCTGATTCGTCGATTGTCAAGTCTGCTGGTAAAAGCAGGTTACTATATGGATTATTCTACTGGTATTTATTATAGAGAATATTCAATCAATAACATTAATTTCCATTTGATATGGCCAAAAAAATAAAAGGATATCCTGCATTATGGGACAGTTTCAGAATACCATCAATACAATGCCATGTTTAAATATATGAAGTTTAAAGTTTAACAGGTTTGATGTACAGTTGCCACTTAGAAAAAAGTGGCTGCATTGATCAGTGAAAGGAATATATTTTAAATGTTTAACAGTGTTTTACCAGCATTCCTGTCTGGCATCATTTGCAGTCGCAGCGCTTTTTACCAACATATTTTTAAAGATTCCTCACTGTTCTCCATTAAAATAACTTGTTGACTGAAGCAGCTGCAGACGATCATTTAATTTTGTACAGAAAAAGAGTCACATGACACCTTAAATGCCTCCTTTTATGTAAATGCACACAGATTTTGAAGCAGGAAGTCTGAGTTAAGTTGATAACTACCTTTGTGATACCTGTTGACTCTGACTGGAGCTTTCGTTTTTGTCAAGTGAACTTACACAAAGAAAGCCTGGCTATGTCAAACTTGCTTCATAGTACAGCCCTCTGGTTTGTAGCATCTGTGACATCTTCATGTCATCGTGCAACAGATGCATTTCAATGACAGTTCTGCCTAAATGTAAACAACATTTTTGAGAGTATTATCTAACAAGCAAAAATGCCAAACATGTCTATTCAACAGGAGATCCTGGGTCAAAATCCCAGCAGTGCCGTTAATGTTTTTCTTGCCAGACATGTCTTTACTAAATACAGTTTTAGCAAAAATGCCAAACATTTGTTGATCTAAACTTTTTAAATTAACCAATGTTAGAACTTGCCCCAGCAAATTTTGACTTTGTTGAGTTTATTTTTACTTTGTCTGAAACACTGTATGAAGACGCTGTGGCTTAGTTGGTTAAACCACCTGTCTTGTAAACAAGAGATCTGGGGTCTGAATCCCAGCAGTGCCTTGAATTCAGTCTTTACTGAATATAGTTTCATGTCATAGTGTAACAGATGCAATTTAAGAAATCGTCTGTGAATTTAAAATATGAAAACTTTTGAAGGTGTAATATCCATCAAGAAAAAAAGCAAAACATTTACAGAATTTAATGTCGCTTCTTAATAACAATTCAGATGTTTGCAGAAGGTGCTGTGGCTTAGTTGGTTAAAGTGCCTGTCTAGTAAACAGGAGATCCTAGTCCAAATCACAGCAGTGCCTTTATTTCTATCTTACCAAACAATCTTTACTGAATATTGTTTCATGTCAAAGTGTAATGGATGCACTGCAACAAAAGCTCTGTGTATAGACTACTGACATTTTTAAGGTAGTTTATCTATCAAGGAAAAATGCAACCATGTGCTTATTCCAACTTCACGTCCTAACAACAATTTTTACTCAGATGTGTGGTGTTGCAATGTCAAAAGGCGCTGTGGCTTAGTTGGTTAAAGCGCCTGTCTAGTAAACAGGAGATCCTGGGTCCGAATCTCAGCAGTGCCTTGACTTCTATTTTGCATCTGTCCTCCTATTAACAATCTTAATTCACATCTTTACTAAATGCAGTTTCATGTCAGAGTTTAACAGATGTATTTTAAACAAAACATCTGTCTAAATGTAAACTATGGATTTTTTGAAGGTTTTTTACTTTTCAAGCAAAAATGCCAAAGATTTGCCAATTTAAACCCCTTCAATAAGATTTTTCTTGAACTTTGTTTTCAGTGGTTTTCAGAGGCGCTGTGGCTTAGTTGGTTAAAGCGCCTGTCTAGTAAACAGGAGATCCTGGGTTCGAATCCCAGCAGTGCCTTTTCAGGCTGAGATGTAGTGAACTCTGCCCCTGTTCTTGCAATTCTTGTGCAAGAGGTGTGTAATGGACTCTGCTCCTGTTCACACCTGGCATTAGCATGTGTCCTGGACAATCGCAGGTGTCATTGCATTGACATCTGAAACCCAGATTGCCGCTGCATGTGTTCCTTGTTTGTTAGAAATGTGAATGTGTCCTAAGTCGCACTGAAGTGTCATCTACTCAATTGACGTTTTCTGTGTTAGTGGAGATTCGTATGCATTTATTCTCTAACTGACAAAAACTTTTAGAGAATATTATAGTGTACAATTTGGATTTTTCTCTATGCTGTCCAATGCATTAGACAGTTGACAGGATGGTCAGTTATGACTTAGGTAAATTGTGGCAATATGTGATGGGCAGTAAACATTTTAGGTGTATTATTTGTAGTCATTTCTCATATGGTATTTCTTGTGAACAAAGTGGAATGTTACTTTTTGCATAGATTTTAAAAGACCTGCCCCGTGTGAGGCTCGAACTCACGACCTTCAGATTATGAGACTGACGCGCTGCCTACTGCGCCAACGAGGCCTGTCTCAGCATGTACATGTGCACGTCAACATGCGTTCTAGAGGACAGACTCAATGCTAAAGGCCACCAGTGGACTCATTGGTGTGATCAGGGGAGGGTGCGTGTCGTATTTCAGCCGACAAGCACGGGGTGGGGGGAGCACACTAAACACACGCTCCAGCCTCTTGCAGTGGATCATTAACACGGCAGTGTCCCTCTGTGTGGGATTTAAAGCTGAATAGTTTAGTCATTTAGAATTTCCAATGTATATTTACAGCTATTAAACCAAGAAACCTAAAGCCGACTGTTTGGAAAACAGACTGAACACAGCAGCTTTAACACAAAATGATGCCTTGGGAAAGGTTTGACAAGAAGCACTGCCCTATTTGTTTGGGCTGTAATTAGTACAGAGAGATTTGGCGGTAATTATGCTGTCTACGCTTACAGTAAGTGTTGTCTTCCTTTCTGTGTCTTCCTCCACTATTCCCCTTCGCTGTTGTTGCTTGATTGTAGCTGTTAACAGTCTGCTGTATAGGGTTTATTTAAGACAGCACTGGTTTGGTGCCTTGAAGTTACAATAAAATGTAGTACAACAAATAGAAGGGCACTTATTATTACAGCAATCAACACAGTGTACATCCTTGGGCTACGGAAATTCAGTGCTTTTTCAATAGATTATCTAAACGAAAAGGCCTAGAACATTGTTAAAACAGCCAGAGGATAGTGACATTCTATTTTTTTAAGCTGTGGTATTTTAACATCCAGCTAAACAAATACTATTCACTGGTAGATATTTTGATTGTAAGTGGGAACCAGGCCTCGAGTCAAAAAATGGTTTCTTCTTGAATTAGGTTAATTTTAATTGTGCACTATAACACTAGAAGAATACAGACTATTTCTTGTAACAAATAATTCATATCAACAGTTATTCAAAACGAACAATTTTTATGCCTGTCTGTGTTTCTGTGTTTTTTACGTCAATGCCAATCTATAAAGAAAAAAATGTCTGCCCTGTAGTCTTCTATTTTCAGTGAAGGCTTGTGTTGTGTTTGAATAAAGCTGAAACCACAAGTCGGTCCTATTGATCTGTGTTCCTGTCACTGCACTGACCTGAACATTTTCTTTTGCTAAAGGATTTTAAAATGGCCCAGAAATGGCACTTGTTAACCAAGATGAATTGTGAACGTAGCCACTGTGACATCACCCATTGGCCTGTAAATGACATTTTGAAGCCTGGAGGTGGTATATTAGCTGTTGACATCTTGGTTTTTATTATTTTAGTATATTTGGATAAGAGGTGAAACTTGAGAAGATATGAATTGCAAGGTAGCAACACCTGACTTTAAATGGGTCCATCATTTACAAAATAAACACCATGCTGCATTAGAGAAGACTTAAAACTAGGAAGTGAGACTATAAACTCATGAGGAAAATCTTTAGTGAGGTAATAAATCAAGTGGGAAGTAGAGCAATTTTCTCATTGACTTCTATACAATTGAACGTATTTTTTTTTGTTTTTAATTTTTTTTTTTTTTACAACCACAGGAGTTTCCCCATGTTGACTGCAAGAAAGAATGCAGGTGTAAGGAACTTTGGTTTTGGCTTCACTTTTCAGACCCAGAGACTACATTTACTTCTTGTATACAGTTGATAGCATTACCACCTTACAGCATGAAAACTTGTTTTAAAAAGTAATAATAATACAAAAAAAAAATCTTATTTTGCCCTTTTAAGTAGGCTTGCCATGACACTGTGGCTTAGTTGGTTAAGTTGCACTAGCAAATTTTTACTTTGTTGACTATATTTTTACTTTGTTTAAAACACTGTATGACGGCGCTGCGGCTTAGTTGGTTAAAGCGCCTGTCTAGTAAACAAGAGATCCTGGGTCCGAATCTCAGCAGTGCCTTGAATTCTATTTTGCGTCTGTCCTCCTAATAACAATTTTGATGTACATCTTTACTAAATGCAGTTTCATGTTAAAGTTTAACAGATGTATTTTAACAAAAGATCTGTCTAAATGTAAGCTTTGGAATTTTTGAAGGTATTTTACCTATCAAGCAAAAATGCCAAAGATTTACCAATTTAAACCCCTTCAATTCGTTGATTTTTGTTGAACTTTGTTTGTAGTGGTTTTTGGAGGCACTGTGGCTTTTGGAGGCGCTGTGGCTTAGTTGGTTAAAGCGCCTGTCTAGTAAACAGGAGATCCTGGGTTCGAATCCCAGCAGTGCCTTTTCTCCTGTCCCGTAATGTTGTACTTCTCTCACTGTGGAGTGGTTTGTGACTGCTGCAAAACAATCTTGTAAACATAATCAGAAACAAACATTTCTAATAAATCTCAATAAAGAAAATGCTTTTGTACCTGTTGGGGTCATCCCCGCTATAGATGCCACTTTGTTCATTCAGCTACATGGCCAGTATACTTATCTGTCTGTGTAATCGCAGTTATGTTGTTCATTCTGCGCATTCCTGTGCTGTGATAAGAGCTTCCACTGTCTCTGCTGCCAGGATGTTTTGTGGCGTTGAGAGCGAGAGAAAAGTTTGAACTAGTTTGTACTTTTTGTGGGTCAGACATGGAGCAATTATTTTTAGAAAGAACTGTCGAGCAATGAAGTAACAATGCAGCGACAATGGTGGTTCCTTCCTTGCATGATGTTGTGGTAGCCAAGTTCTGGGATGCTAAAGAGAGACTGTGTATAATTGCTATATTTGTGGTTTCTTTAATTACAGGAATACATGTTAATGGAAAACATGAGACTCATCTTTATTTACTTCTCCTATGATACAAAACACGATATAGAGTATATTTGATTATAAAATGTATATGATAGGAAATATGTGTGTGTAGTGTGTGTTACCCATTGTGGTATACAGTGTATGGTACGAATATTTCTATAATACCTCATCACACCCTGTAGACATTTCTAAGCAGTCTCTGTCTTTCTCTCTCCAGGAGCTACAGTCTGAAGAAGGGACAGCTGGAGCGAGACTATGCACAGGTAAGACTGGCTGAACTCTTTTTGGACATACGTCACTGAGTTGTCGAGTTGCTGATGTGGTCAACTCTCCTGTTGTAGTTTGTCACTTTAGTGATTCTACCGTATCCCTGTGGCTTAGGTGACTAATGTGCCAGTGTATTAAAAAAGAGGTCCTGGGTCCAAGTTCCAGCTGTACTTCTTCCACAGACAAGTGCAGTTGCACCTGTGGACCAATGGAGTGCAAAGTGTTAAGTCCTAAATTACCCAAAGGCTGCTGATGGGACAGGTTTTGTAAAGTTTCGCTTTGAGCTACACAACCTGAACATGGCATTTCAGACATGCTACCATGGTGCTTTGGCTGAGGTGGTTAAAGTGTTTGTTTTGTAAACAGAAGATTTGGGGTTTGTGTTCCAGCAGTGCCTTTCCCCCAGTTCAGCTGAGTAGAGGAGTCTTGCTGAGGAAGCTGTTGTGTGAATATGACCCTTTCTTGAGGAGCGGGATCAAGTGGGTTAGTTTTACTGGCAGCTGCTAGCTTCTCTGAAACTGATAAGAAGCTAGGCAGACTCCAGGGGTTCTTGCTTGATTTCGTGGTACTTCTCGACAACTTAACAAGTATTAATCAATGCCCATGTGAGTGTTCCATTTCATATTGACATTCCAGTGTCAAAGGCTGCCTAGGTACTAATTAACATGTGAAACTACGACTGCCACAATGCCAATCTGTTCTGTCTGATAGGTGGTCATCTTAAATCCCCAACATGGCTGTTTTCTATGTCCTGTTTACGTGGCAGTACTTTAGCACACATGTTAGTGTTCGGTGTAAACAGGGCTAACTTCACTACATCTCAGCCTGAAAAGGCACTGCTGGGATTCGAACCCAGGATCTCCTGTTTACTAGACAGGCGCTTTAACCAACTAAGCCACAGCGCCTCCCAGCACCATTTAAAAATCAATGAATTGAAGAGGTTTAAATTGGCAAATGTTTGACATTATTTGCTTGAAAGGTAAAAAAAAACCTTCAAAAAATGCATAGTTTACAGTTGCGAACCGGCAACCTTCTTGCTGCGAGGCAACAGTGCTACCAACTGTTTGTGCGAGATATAAACTATGGAAAACTTGAGCAAAAATTCCAAACATGCCTTGTCCAACTTCTTAAATAACAAACATTGGAAGTTGTGCTGGCGAATTTCGACCTTGTTGACTTGTTTTGAGGTGAGGTTAGAAGGCGCTGTGGCTTAGTAGGTTATAGTGCCTGTCTTGTACACAGGTGATCCTCAGTCTGAATCCCAGCAGTGCCTTGAGTTCTGTCTTGACATATATATCTTTACTAAATACAAATTTTTGTCTTTGTGTAACAAATGCATTAATTGTCTAAATGTGAATTTTTGAAGTTATATGTATTAAGAAAAAAATTCCAAACATTTCCACAAGTCCACGTCATAATAACAAATTTGATTCAGATGTGTTATATAATAATGTTAGAAGGGCGGTACTGTGGCGTGGTAACATGTTGTCCATGGATGTTTTTTTAAAGACTGCATTATATCTTTACTAAATACAGTTTCATGTCAAAGTGTAGCAGATGTGCGATAACAAATGATCTGTGTAAATGTAAACTATGGAAATGTTTCATGGTATTTTATCTAGCAAGTAAAAATGCTAAACATTTGCTGGTCCCAACTTCACTGTTATGAAGTTCCGTTTTGAGCTCAATTACATAAACAATGCTTCTTAACACACCATTAACATGGTACCCACACATTCCTTTTATAAACTGTGTAACACTGTCCTTTGGCTTAGTTGGTTAAAGTGCCTGTCTAGTAAGCCAGTCCTCAGTTCAATCATAAGACAATCACCTTAAAGGCGTCTTTAGGCTGGAACATTCTATGCTAAGCTTAGTGGCAATTATTGAAGTTTGGGTTCTAATACCAGCATTACCTTTACTGCAGTCTAGTGGAACTGTTCTGGTGCGCCAGTGGAAGGCGAATGTAAAGTGGTGTCCCTGTATTCTGGATGTAAAAGGCTGCTCTACTGAGAAACATTAATTCCCATCCCTGCTGCGTTGCACCTCCACCTCTTGATATTTGACTCAACTGCTGTGCAAATGTAAATAATGTGATGCTCTTGCTTAAAATATGTACAGGAAAATCTTAAATGCAGTTTGTAATACTTGTAATGAAGCCTTGAAAGGTTATCCATATTACTTTACGTCATTTATAATTGTGAAAACAAGGTAAACATAAATAGCTTGAAAAATAATGTTGAGGTATATATTGTATAGCTATATCCCTGTTTGCAACATCTCCCCAATCTGTGAAAATGAGAACGTATACTAGATTACTGTAACTAGGACAAATGTGATTTAAATAAGATTTAAAAGGAAATGCATACTGTGTTTGCAGTCAGATTAAGTCAAGTGCTTTCTAAAATGGGGAGGACTGATTTCTTTTTGAGTCATTCTTTAGATGAATATAAAACTCACATATGTGCTCCAGGCCACATTTGGTTTCACTTGCCTTATTCCTGTTTAGTTATCTGCAGATGTTTCAGTGTTTCTTTTCCCCTCTTTCGTTTGGGTTCTCAGCTTCATGAAATGCTGCATACTAATTGTGAAATTTATAAGACAGCAAAGGGTTTTTGCATGGAAATAAGTCTTATATCCACAGAGCTATTGATTATGTAGCCTTTGTTTTTAATGTAATTCTTGTCACTACTAATTCTAACTAGCAAGAATCCCTACAATACTTTAGTAGCCTTTGTAGATTTTTTTTTAATAGCTAGACTTTCCATCTTAAAACCACCTGATGGTCTTTGTGTTGGTTCATACAGATTATACATAAAATCTCTCTTCTTTTTCTTCCTGAAACCAGGTGGACCTAAGTAACTGAGCACTCATTCACTTACTCTTAGATAACAATGGATTGTTTTTTTTTGACATTCAGTAAACAGTATGGTCAATCAGGTAATAATAAACACAATAGACAGATCAGTTCATAACGAAATCCCCATTTCCCTCCTGGTTTTACGTCCCGGAAAGTGTAAGCTATCTCTACTGCTTTGAAATGCTGCTCTGTCTGAGTACTTTTTAAAATGCTACTAAACAAGGCAAAGAGATTGATTTACATGAAGCGAAGATAGTTTTGGCTGAAGGGCTGGATCATCATTATTCAGACTTGAGGGAAGTAGGAGATATTTGCAAGTGTTTGTATTTCTAAGCACCTCTTAAGGGTTTATTGTGTCAGCGGGCAAAAAATATGGGAATTCAAATTTAAAAACCCGTCGTGCTTTGAAATAACACAGACGTAAAGATATAATAGGGGCATGATGTTTGAGGTGCAGGTCAAATATGATCCAGGAAGTCCAGTCCAACATGATGCCAAAGCATCGCACAGCAGTTGCCGATGCACACAGACACTAACTATTTTCTCTCGGTACGTCAAACCTTCAATTTAAATGATGGCGAGAGCTGCGTTTTTTCACACAGTTTTGAACTGCTTCCATACCATTAAATTATTTTCATCCATAAGGCAGGCACTTTGTAGTCTGCTGCTGATTTGTCAGGACTCACAAAACAAAAATATATTTCCCAGTAGAAGGCTGCGTCAGCATATTCATGTTACTAAGCATTAGTTGAGTAGTGTAAGTAGAAACCAAGCAGTGGTCGCTGCCAACAACGTGAAAGTCTGTGTGATTTCTATTGTATTTGATGTTGCTCAGCTTAAGCTCCCATCATATTCACATTCACACACATGGAGACACTCAGCTGCAAAATCCTCCTGTAGCTTAATGAAAAACATTCTAATACATAACCCATCCAGCTCTTAAGTACATATTACCATACAGATATTCATTCTATGCAGCTGTCCACACAAATAACCCTTGTTTTGTAGCCCTAATATCCTCATCATACATATACACATGAGAGGATGAGTGTAGAAGATGGGTAGAGCGGGGAGGGTAGGAGGAAAGGCGCTTGTTTGAGCATGTGTGTCTTCATTTGCATGTGGTTTGAATGATTAAGTGAGAGTTTCCTGTGGTCAACCCCCCCGGTTTCAGACCCTCATTATCTCCCTCTCTCACTCACTCTGCCTTGCTTTCTCTCTGTCTCTCACTATTCTCCCTCAGCACTCTCTTGTTCACCTTAGAAATAGAGGTTGCCTAGCAACAACCCCCCTACTCAGTAGGACAATGGATTCCCTCCTAATTGTAGGTGTGCGTTTGTGTGGGAATGTCTGAGTACAGTGGCGTTTTTATTTATTTATTTATTTTATAAATGCATGATGAATGAGAAATAGATTTTGTTTCAAGATCCGATAAGCAAACAAATTCTTTGCCCCCCTTTATCCCGTCACAGTAGGATTTTGCTACGGCACGTCTGCCCTTGGCTCTTGTCTCTCTTACCGCTAGACACTCAGGTAGCAGACCACTGGCAGTTGTTCAGGAAAATGGTGCCAAGCCGCTACTCCGAAAGAGAGGAAAGAGAGAGAGGGAAGCTTTCAGAGACATTCGGGGAGGCAGGAAAAAGAAATCGACATGAGCATTTAACAAAATAGAGAGAGAAAGCTTGAGAGATAGGCCAGTGGGGCGGTGTAGGAGGACAACAAAGTGAGAAAGAAAATGAAGATGCTGTCGTTTAACCTTTGTCCTTTCGCTGTGTCAAACCAGACGTCCCCTCTGTGAAGGAGCCAGCTTCAATTACCAGTCGTCAATCAAAAAGCTCCACGTTGTCTGAGTGTGCGAGTGTGTGTTGGCATGTGAGTGTTAGCTATTTGTCCCATATTCCTCTCCTACGACATTACTGGAATAGTTTTGAGCTGGGGTCACACTTGACTGTACTGCCCAAAAAGGCCTGACTGCTGAGGCTGCTGCTGTGTGTCCCTCTGTGCACCCGTAGTGTACTGTTACATGTAAATCAGCCTTAACATCATGGCTGATTTCATCTTATGTAAGTTCTAAAATTACATTTTGAATTCTTAGCTTCATTTTGTACATCAGATCTGAAATAGTCTATACAACAGATAATCTGCAATTGTAAAACACACTCAAAACAGAGCTGCTTGTCATTTATTTTCATTTACATTTTTTCTCTCTTGTCTATCTTCTCACCTTCTTCCCTGCATTGCTATCACCCTTTTTCATATCTGTATGTAACAATAGCTCATGCACACAGACACACATTACCGTTATCTTGCTAATTATGTTTGTCTATAATTTAATACAGTATGATAGTAATATATTAATTTATTAACATTGATTACAAGGTTAATAGATAGTCTGAGAACAAGAGAGACGTTGATGAGTTAAGTGACGACTTCTCTTTTATCTTCCTCTTCTCTCACACACACACATACACATCACATACAATAACTTTCACACAACATGTCAGTGCTGTCTGCTGCAATCTTTTAAAAAACAAAAACAGCTTGGTTCTGTTGCCTCTCACTCTGTTTTGCTCCTCTTTCATTCACTCTCCTCTCAGTCATCCTTGACTTTGCCTCAGCCTACTCTGCAGATGTGGATGTCAGAGGTGCCCAAACCCAACATACACGAGGCAGAAGAGCTTCAGGGGCAGAGCAGTGCAGACAGGAAGGGATGTGAGAGAAAATCAAGTATATTGATTTAGGAGGAAGTTGAGAAAGTAAGGGGGCTGAAAAAGCAGACACACAAAGGCGGGAAGAAATCAGAGAGAGACAGCAGGAAGAAAGTGAGCAAAAGTGACTGAGCTGCAGACTGGAGAAAATAAGTGAGTGCAAGAGCGAGAGTAAACATAAGGCAGAAGTAACAAGGTGACTGTCTGCAGAGAGGGTTTGGCAGGATGTGCAGCTGAGAGAACAGTAATTAGGGCTGCCACTAATGACTATTTTTGTATCGATGCATTTATTGACTATTGAGAAAAGTTCATCTAGAATGAACTTTTCTCTCAGAAAATGTAATTGACCATTTAATTTATGTGCATTTTACTGTGTATGCCATGGTACAAAACAAAATGTTAATAAAGATTACACCAAGAAAATTGGCTAAAATAATTGCAGAAGTAAAATTATATTTAAAAAGGGAACATTGCTTGCCCCAAAAAGCCCAACGCACACAGGCACCATTAGTCAAAGTAGTAAGCCCAGATTTTAGCCTAAACATTTTATCAGTTATTTCGTTGAAATTCTAAAGTAGCAGTTAGACGACCTTAGGGCTTTATGATTGGATTTAGCCGCAGGAAAAAAGATACTAAAGAGCTACCCTTACTAATAATGAACACTTGGTGGTTTTGCCTTTTATTGCCGTACATCTTCTAAAAACGTGCCTGTGTGTTTTCTTTTTAGGTGCTAATGGTATGCCAGCAAACTTTGCGCAATGTGCGAACCACCTCTTTGTTCTGTGATTGTTAAATACTCCCATAATTTTGAGTCTTACCCTGAACCGAGCTGGACTCTGCTGTCACCACCGTTTTCTAAAAGCGCTGAGTGCAGTGGATCAATGACAGGAGCCAAAAACGACTTTAACATTTGTTAGAATGTCTTGAAGCATTTAAGACAGAGATTTTAAAAATGCTGCAACGATTGAAAATATAGACGTTAACTGTGTCAGTTAATTGCAGCAACCTGAACAGTAATCAATTAAAAAAAAAAAAAAAAACAACTCAGACTATATTATGATTTATACAATAATGTCCGGAACCCTTCTCTCTGCTCTATGCATGTCTTTATTTCCTCTTTTAGTACTCTACAGTTAGGGTTGGTTGAATATTTACTGTTGTGTGGATTGCAAAGAGCTGCCTGGATACATTGTAGGGGTTTGAAAATGTAACAATGAACATGTCAAATAAATGAAGTCGTCCTTCAGGCCAGTAAGAATTATGTCATCCTATGTTGATCTGTAGTTGTGGTGTCTCCCATGAACTTATCAGTCATTTGGAAAGTGAAAGAATGTAACTGTAAATACATAAATGAGCTCACGTGTTGACAATGAAGAAAATAATTACAGGATGTTCAGCTCAACTTACTGATGTGCCTACAGTTTACAATATTTAGCCTTTCTTCCTCTCCCTTTTACTTTTTCTTTGTCTATCAACCCTTCTAGCTCTCTCTCTCTCTCTCTCTCTCTCTCTCTCTCTCTCTCTCTCTCTCACACACACACACACACACACACCGGTCTCCCGTCTGTACACTCTGGTCACAAAAACAGGATGTCTGTGAGCGGGTATGGGTTTTACTGTATGTGTGTGTAATAAAAGGAGCAGTTCCACCTTACCCAGACCACACAGGAAGGCCAGACAGAGGGGTTGCCATAGCAACATGCTGTTCAGGTGGTTGTCAGGTGATGAGAGAAAGGAGGATGGAGGGATAGGATGTCATGTTGAAAATGAAAAGAAGGGAGCTGGAGAGCAAGAAAGATAGGAAAGGTGCAGTCAGGGTGAAAAAGGAGGCATGAAATTTGAAAAAAAAAAAAAAAAGGAGTAAGAGGAAGAAGTAGTTACGATGAAAATGAAATGAAGGTAAACAAGAGGGAGGCATTGGGGGGGGGGCATTCTAAGTCGGCCAATAGCACCTCAGTGAAGCTGTCACAAATCAGTCACTCGGAGTGCTTCTCGCCATTCAGTCATTGCCAAGTTTATCTGTCATTGCTCTTGCTCAGATAACAGGCCTGTCACCAAAGACTCATCTAAGAGGCTTTAAGTTGCGTGCTGCCATCAAAAAAGATTTGGAGCAAGGACATAGAGGTGATTTGTGTCTTGTCTGATGGAGAAATAATGTGGAAACAGCATCACTTCTGCCACTTAATGATTTGGCTGGTGAAGATACTCCCACATATAAATAAGGGATGGGTTCGCATTTGTTCAACTGTACTTAGACACACGCCCATATATACATTGAAATACTAGCAGTTATTGTTTTTTCTTGTTCATCTGCTGTCCCTATTATGTGGAAAGATCAAAATTTTAAATGTAGCTATGGTTCTTGTGGGGCGTCAACAGCAGAATTTACTGGGAATTCAGTAGGTGCATAGGCTGAAATGCACATAAATTAAGGGTGTTAATGATTAATCATTACTTGAATAATTGCTATTGATAACAGAACTAATTAAAAGATGTATTAACTGATAAGGCAGAAGACGAAGGACGTGCATGCCAGAAAATCCATTGGCTGTAATACCTAATCATGCCACTGTTTAAAGCTGTAGCGATCTGTGGAGGTGGTCGCTTGG
The DNA here is from genome assembly GCF_000690725.1 of Stegastes partitus. Lineage (NCBI taxonomy): Eukaryota > Metazoa > Chordata > Actinopteri > Pomacentridae > Stegastes > Stegastes partitus. Next base: position 66,514 of record NW_007578196.1, on the reverse strand, counting down.
ACTACAGTAGCAAAGCAGTATAGTTTGCAAGCAGAGAGCATCGTGGAAGTTTAGCTAGTTCTGTGAAATGCCACCATGAAACAGTCTCTTGTGTTGCTTAATGTCCCCCAGCCAGAGCTCCTCTTTTAGAAGCAAGCTGAAGTGCACAAAGATGACGTTACTGTGACCTAGAGGCTAAAAATCTGTGCCATTGGAGTAGCCATGTCACATGACAAATCACTGGAGCGACTAGTGTCACATGAACGCTTTAAAACTTGTATCAGGACATGGAATGATGTCCATTAAGTTTGTTCCTTTTTATCAGTTAATGGGTTATTAGTTAGGAAAGCTGCCTGTTATCAGTTAAGAGATGTGTTCAAGATTTATATCCATGAGAAATTGTTTTGAAGTAGGCTCCATATAGAGTATTTAGGGGGGGGGGAGTGAATAGGTTTTTATTAATTCATTTGTTCTATTTGCCTGCCTACCATAGCTCTAGTTGCTCTTAGTAAAACTAGAAGGTGCATAGTGAAAATAGGACTGTATTTAATATTATATATGTGATCTGAAATGAAAACATACAGACAGGAAAACATCTGTGTTACTCATCTGTGGAGGGGATTTTTTTCACTCAACGTGTCACAGAAAACCCAAATTGGAGCATTAAAAAGTGCAACCAAATCAGGTTGATACCCTCCAAAATTAGTCTTTTGTGGTCTGACATCTGTTGTGTCAACATGTTGTCTAACCTTGTCAGAAATCAAAAGCGTTTAAAGCTGTCATTAGCAGCCACGCTGGAAGGTGGAGTGAAAAGTGTGCAGACAGGGGAGATGTTATATTGGAACAAGAGATAGAGTTGTATAGTTGTAACAAAAAGGAAAGAAGAGAGCTAGAGACAGAGGTTCAAACCCTGCCTCCTTTATCACCTCTGCACAGCTGGCCAATCAGTGTGAAGTGGGTGGAAATTTTAGATTGTAAAGATCGGAAAGTTCCACGGGAACATAGACTTGAAAAAATGTGAACCTCTCCTTTTATGAGTGACACAAGTCAACTCAGCACATGCTGATCCCAGATGTCCTGCTGGACCAAATCCAAGACAAATCCGATAACTGGTGTCATTAAATCACATTTTGACTGTTCAGAGGGTTTCCTTTGCTTTTGTAAAATGTAGACGTTAACATTACCTGTGCAGCTGCAGGTTCTATGTTTTTTGGCATTTAAATATTTATTGATGGAAGTCAATCTGTCAAAGAAGTCCTCCTGTCGGCCTGCCAGCTCACAGTGAGTGGCTGTCTTAGCTGCCAGTAAACACCCTCCCTGTGTTATGCATGTGTGCGTTATGTATGTGTTTTGTACACAAAAACACATGCACAACACACTCACAAAAGATGAATGTTCATACAGCAGGAGGGCAATTAAATCCCAGGCACTAATATTGCAAATTTAATGTTGTCTCTCTTCAACCCTCCTTTATGCTCCCTCTCTTTCCGTTCACTTTTTCAAACAAACATGCTCACAGTATGAGACTTTCATCAATACCATTCCACACCCACTCCGCCCTTCCCTCGAGAATGAGATAGAGAGAGAGAGAGGGTGACTATTCTTGAAACAGACGTGTTTCCTCATGCAAGGGACAGTGCGGGTTCTGTGCCATAAGTTTTCTTTTTTTGTGTGTGTTTGTGCTTCAGCACGTGTGTGTGCAGATTTCTCATGTTTGATTTTCTCTCCGACACTCTGACTGTAGCTTACATAAGTGACTATTGACTGCATTTCCTGAGGTAACCTATGCAGTCAGTCAGACATGGCAGAAACACACAACCTCTTTTCAACCCTCAGGAGTCATCAGGGCCGTTTATGAGTGGATTTTAATAATGATTGAATAACACAAGAGGAACCGGTTCAAAGTGCTGATATGGGGCTTTTATGAAGTGTCTCATTTATATCTGTAGACTGCTGAAACTTGAAAAATGATCAAATTTTGAATTATTCATTTTCAGTAATTTAAAGGAATGCATTCAGTGAAAAAAGCACAAAGTGAGCTGGGATTAATCATTCTACATGTGAACGGACTATATTACAGTTTCATTTCTTACATTTTCACTGCAAGGTGGAGTGGTGGTTAGCATCGTTGCCTCGCAGCTAGAGGGTCACCGGTTCGCGTCCTGGTGAGGACACCCGGGATCTTTCTGCGTGGAGTTGGCATGTTCTCCCTGTGCAGCGTGGGTTCTCTCCAGGTTCTCCGGCTTCCTCCCACAGTCCAAAAACATGTTGAGGTTAATTGGTGATTCTAAATTGTCCGTAGGTGTGAATTTGAGTGTGCTTGGTTGTCTGTCTCTAAGTGTAGCCCTGTGATAGACTGGTGACCTGTCCAGGGTGTCCCCTGCCTTCACCCTCAGTCAGCTGGGATAGACTCCTGCCCCCCCACGACCCTAGTGAGGATTAAGCGGTGTATAGATAATGGATGGATGGATTTCTTACATTTTCTGCTGTTTGTTTGTATCAATAGTGAAACAGTTGTTTTTGCAACCATGAACTGTCTGGAATAATACTTTGAAGCATTTTAACCAGTGCTGCGACAACACAATATTAATTAATCTATTGACGAATCTAAATGATTAATTATCTTCCACAAAATCATATAAGTCCCTTTTATTTTTTAAGAAATTGAAGACAATAAAAGTTCAAAATATTGATGCCAATGCATTTTCACCATCATTGATGGTGACAACTAATTCATTATTTCTAGTTTTCACTGGAAGTGTGTACATTTTTATTAGAGCCTTTGTAATTTTGCTTGTATGTTGGGTTTCTTGCAGGTTTCTGTCTGTTTACAATTGATAAAATCATACCTCCTGCATAGTTTAATGTGTGCTAAGATAGAGGATACACTGAATGCTGAGTAAGGATAGTTTAAATGATGTTAAACAAAGGCAAAAATAATGCATAGAAAGTTGACAAAGACGTGTGTTTTTATTTTTTTTAATTTATTTATAAAAAGGACCTGGACTGCTTTGCCACTCTGTCCATTAGTGGTACTGCCTTATGCACTTCATTTATGCTGCAAAATATGTACTCTGTTTGCTGCCAATTCTCTCTCACAGGAACATTTTAGAGGTAGAGATGCTTTCCTAGAAAAAGACCTGTTCTCCCCATTTTTTGTCAGACTTAGCTGGTGGATGCCAGAGGTCAGTAGGCCAGGGTCCCCCTCAGGACAAAAGCTTGTATGTCAACTGGAGGGAAACAAATTTCAGGTCCGGGGACCGAGAGTAGTAAGATCTAGTAGATGGTTTTTTGATGGCCTCAGTTACCATCTGTGAAAGGTAAAAAGGGCAAGCTGAGAGAGATGCAAGATGATTCAATGAAATATGTATAACGAGAAAGACAGGAGTGGAAATTTGAAAACAACGACAGCTCGATAGAATTATATTAGAGAGAGGGAGAGTGCAGGGAGGATGTGGAAATTAATGGGTTATGGGGATGAGGAGAGCAATCGTGTAACATTTGGAAAAAGGCCTCTGAGAATTGTAATGTTCAAGATGCAGAGTGAAGGATGGAGTGGAGAGTTGATCATTGGGAGAAAGAGGAAGAGATTTGTAAACAGAAATGAGAACAGATTTACATGCAGATCTGGAAGTGTGATGAAAAAGATAAAGGCAAGAATGTGTCTTGGGGGAATGGGGGTATCACTTTGTCCCTAAGCTCTGATTGTCCTGATTGAGTTGATGTAGTTGTTCAGGTTTGTTAACAACTGTTTTATTAATGAGGATTTGCTGTCCTACCCATCCCTACACAAATACGCACAAGGACGCAAGGGCAGTGTGTCTGTGAGTTGTCGCCGCTGACACAGTGACCCAGTCTGGAAGATGTAGGTTACCCTTTCTTGCGGCCCTCGGGTTTCTGCTCGTACACACAGGAGCTGACTGGGGAGTCACTCTTGCTGACAGGGCTGTTTGTATTGTATTGTTTACTGACTGCAAAATTAAAGATTTTTGCTGTGTACTGGAAACAGAAATACAATGAAATCAGACCTCATGAAGTGACCAAGCCAGAGTGAAGTCTAAGTACATAGTGGAGAGGTAAAGTGGACCACTGCACAAGTTCACCCTCTGATCCCTGAGTAGTTTCTGGGTGTTTTTTTTTTTATTTTTTTGTTTAGCTCCAGTCACATTTTCACTCACTGTAGGCTCATTTTTCATTGTGGTATACAGTCCTGCATCTGTATGGAAACAACACAACCATGAATAGAACTAGAGACAATTCAGAAATTTCTTTTGTGTAGGATAACCCAGTTATAATGCCATAAAAAAATGACGAAAAGAAAGCAGAATTTCTTTGATTATATATTTTATTTATTTTATGCTCTGTGTGAGCACAGCCTGCAGTCCAGCTCAGTTAAGCCCAATAGTCACTGATTTTTTGTCATGTGACTGTTGGTTGTAGCTGAGTCACTCGTGGCTTCCCAGTTGCAACAAGGAGTGAAGGACTTTTTGTTTTTTTACAGAATATTGTTAGGGCAAATTGTTTAATTTTGGCATTTTTTCTGGGGGGAAAGGAAATAAAGTGATTTTGATGAAAACTCACGATTTTAAGCTTAGGTTTGGGACATTTTCCAGAGAAAACCGGAACTCACATGATAAGTTCAAAGACTGTTGGAAATCCAATAATTCTTTCTGACTGTGATACATTGTGTAATTTTGGCAATTTTTAAAGATAACATGTCTTTGAAGCCGGCCCGCGGGTTTTAGGGTTAAGAGGGTTAAGTGCTGCTAAGTGCTTCCTTTCACAGCCCAAAAGTGGACTGTGAAATACTCACTCAGTATTAAGTAACCTGCTCTCATCTCCATCTTATGTCTTGGTTCTTATATTATTGTAGTAGTCTTTAGTAAATGTTTTTCTGCCAAAAAAATTTTTTTTGTCGTATACATTATAAATCGCAAGCTGTGAATATTATTTCCCTCATCTGAGTAGCTATGATTTGAACAGACTACAAACAGGTTTACTCAGTCTGTTCTCCAACAACCGGCCCTACAAACTCCCCAAACTTGCTCCAATTGTAGTTTCCAGCTCTTTATTCTAACAAGAGGGTTGGTGTTTTCTGATAGTGTCAAAAAGCATCTCCTCCAGGGATTGTGCATTGATTTACTAATCAGAAAACAGGTAATAGTTTGCCTTTAATTACTCCCAGCGCTTAATTTCTACTCTTGTGCTTTCAGGCTCTGCAGAAGTTAGCGAGTCAGTACCTAAAGAGAGACTGGCCTGGGATCAACCCTGATGACCAGAGAACAGACTATAGGTAAGGTGTGCATGTGTGTGTGGATTAGAAACAAAAAAATGCATATTTTTTGTATAGTTTGGGGCTAAAACCTATTTTTGGTTCCAACTTTTGTGTTCTTGCATCATCTACAAATTGCTTGCACAGTCAGCTGCACTGTTCAGATGAAAGCCAAATCTATGCTCTGTTGGTTTGCTTCAGTGTTCTAGAGAAAAAACAACTGCACAATATGGTCTACAGCACAGCTATGAGTCATAATTCACTCTAACAGAAGCACTGAAATATAAAACCTTAAGATGGATCCAACTCATTGTGACGAAAAAAAAAACATAATGCAATTGAATGTGCAGTTTACAGATATGCTGGCATCAGTGTTTTTGTCAGTTCCAGCAACTGTTGCATATCTACACAAGTCTTTTTTATTTCTCCAGGTGCTTGCATGTGCAGTTTTTATCACCCACACTCGCAACCAAACAATTCAACAACTCTTCGGGCGGAATTTGTGGTTTTCTTACCAATTGCTCTTGGGAATTTAAGGTATAGAGCAGCAGCAGCCATTCAGCATTTTTGTGCTTTTTCCCCCTTTCCAATCAGGAATGTGTATGCAGTGTGGAGGTCCTACTTAGAAGGTACAGTGCAGGTGAGCCAGTCCAGGCTGAACGTATGTGACAACTACAAGAGTCAAGTATCAGAGCCTGCTAAGACTGTTCGACTCTATAAGGAGCAGCAACTCAAAAAGGTGAGTGGATTTGTGGACAGTGGGAGTTAGTCATATTTCCCTGAAGCAATCTTTGTTCTCTATCCCTCTCTGTCTCTCTCCATGTACTCGCAGAGTTAACGTGACTCATGTTGGTATGCTCTTTCTTTAACAACTTGCCTGTTTTCCTGTTTTGCCTCTTCTTTTTTTTCTTTTCTTTCTTTTTTCTAACCATCACAGACCATAGATCAGTTGAGTGGCATTCAAGCAGAGCTGCAGGAGTCGGTGAAAGAGTTGGCCAAAGCCAAGAAAAAATACTACGACTGTGAGCAGGTTGCCCACGCTGTACGAGAGAAAGCCGACATAGAGGCCAAGTGAGTTCGCCCCAGTACTGTGCATGTGTGTGTGTTGTGTAGAGTTTTGTCTAAATATAAAAATACTACGACTAAACAGACGGTCTCCATTGTCAGAAGGAACGCGGTCATGAAAACAAAGTTGGTTAACCTCACAGGGAGAATGCGTGTGTGAGAGAAAGAGATAGAAAGAGAGGGAGAAACATTGAGGCTGAAAGAAGAAATCAATTACATGTGTTCAGTGGTGTTAATGAGAGAGTCACACCAAGGAAACACTGATTAAAAGAGATCAAAGCACTACAATGGCATACATTTTGTTTAGCCAACTAACCAAATCTAAATTATGTTTTATATTTAACACATTTTATCAATTTTTTTTTCTCTTCGTTCGAATAAAATAAGATCAGCAGATAAATAATGTTTCGATTGATTAAAATACACATTTTCTTTCTCATTTTTATTTTGACGTGACTGATTTTTAGTTTGAAGGGCACTGTAAGCAGCTTAAGAGTCCTTACTGACTGCCAACTGAGTAGTCAAGTTTCTATTCTAATATTTCAAGAGCTGAAGCTTTGCAGTCTCACAATTAGTTCTAGAGTGTGATCCAGTGCTGATGAGTGTTGTTTTCTTTTCTATTCCTAGGTAGCAGTAGCTATGGTGACATTTTCACCTCATTGAATTCTCGGCTCTGGTTAACGCTCGCATCGATTGAACAGTCAACTCTTTTCTGTTCTCTATCAGTCAGTAGAAAGTCACAGCCACAGAAACTACTGCATCGCCTCTGTGGCATTGTGGAAGCGTATATGTGTGTGTGTGTGTGTGTGTGTGTGTGTGTGTGTGTGTGTATTTCAGGAGAGAAAAATAGCGAGACATTAGTCATTGTCAGGCACAAGGAACACACAGGAAGAAATAGGTGTGAATGCAGCGACACAACACGCACTTAGTTTTAACAGCACTTGGCGCGTAAAGGAGGGCAGCAGAAATAGAAAGACGTCACATGTATTCACACCTATAGGCAAGCAACAGACATTATCACATACTTTTAAAGCATTTTTGCATGAGTGAGAGTTAAGAGAAATAAACAAGGCTTGTTTTCATGCGCACAACCACAGGGGAGCAGAAAAGTAGACGACACACAAACACATGCGTACACGCACACAGGCTCACTTTATCATTTTATCGAGCCAGGTCCCTCTGATGTCACCATTGATATAAATCACAATGGCTGGATCAGGCTGAGATTTATTGCCGTCAAGCCTCAGTCTGTTCAGACCAGGGTCAATTTATGATGACTGGTCTGAATCAGGGGTTGGAGCTGCGATGCTGTCGAAACGTGCGGTTATTTTTCTGCTTTCTACCTTGTTTGTTATGTTTAACTCAATCTATTTCAAATGTCAGCAAGGGGTATCAAAAAGTAAAAACACGTTGTTTAATGCAAGCGTTGATAATGTCATATTCATTTATTAATAATACAATTAGATATGGATGCATTATTCATTAAGACTAATTCCTTTGTTTGCTCTGTTTTGTTTTTCAGGTCCAAACTGGGTCTTTTTCAGTCAAGAATTAGTTTACAGAAAGCAAGTGTAAAGGTAAGAAGGCCTCACCCTCGAAGCCTCAAACACAGCCCCATTACTGGCACACTCAGGCAGAGCTTTCAAGTAGACTATTTTAAACTAGAATACATAAACAAAAATGGCTGTGTCACTTTGCTTCTCTTTTGTGTGCAGAGACTAATAGGATACTCCTAAGTAGTTTTTTTTCTTTGGTCAGAGTGGGGGGTGACTATGCACAATAATAAGCATAATTAGTCTACTTACAATAGAGGCAAAGAGTCTGAGTTTCCTTTTCCTATCATTTCATCAACAGATTCTATTTTTGCGTGAGTAAATGAACCCCTAATTAACAAAACTGTTTTTTGAATGATTTTCTTTTAATATTATAATTTTGGTGCTGGTGATTTTCCTTTTGGTTCTGGCTTAAATCTCTTTTGCACCAAATGTTTACCTGTGCTGGAAAATCAGTCAGATTTTATTTATACAGCACAAGTCATGCATTAAATTCAACTCCAAGTGCTAAAAATTAAAAGTCCTCCGACCTAATACTTAAATCTCCAATATTTTGCTGTGATGCAGTACTGCAATATGTTCTGTCTCTCTTTTTCCAGTTGAAAGCTAAGAGAAGCGACTGTAACTCCAAAGCAACACAGGCCAGGAATGACTACTTGCTAACGCTAGCTGCTGCCAATGCTCACCATGACCGCTACTACCATACAGATCTACTGCACTGCATACAGGTATTTACAAAAAGATTAATAAAAAAAAAATAGCTTGATGAGGGTGAGTGGCGTGAGAGAGAATCCACAAATCCCTTCCAGCAACACATTTGAATAAAGTAGAAGCCGAAGTCTGTGGTTTGTAATGCTGTACCAACATGTTCTTTTACTACAACTAGTACTGACTTAAGGATCTCACTCGGATAATACGCAGAGGTTTTTTTTTTTTTTTTTTCAGGAATGGGGAAGCATTTTCTGGTTCCAAAATTCAAATTGGGGAGCTTTGAATTAAAGCTCAATTTAGGATAAAATGTCTTCCTTTCATGAGTGCACAAAGTCAGACTTCCCATTCAGTATCTGTGAAATAGTTGGAAGGGAAATATACATGAAAAAGTGATGATTTCACAGTTTTGAGTCTTCAAAGAGAGTCACGGCGTTCTGTGGATTTGTGATTTAAAAGGGGCTTATGTGAAGAAAAATTCCACAAAATGAGCCATCCCTGATGCCTGCTCTTACCAAGTGATTGGTAGGCAGGAAATTCTCATTTTCACAATGTTGAATAAAATGTACAAGGTGAGAAAACTTATCAGAAAAGCTTAGGGTAGTTTTTAATTCTAAGCAGTTTTGCAGATAGAATATAAAGGTGGTTATGCCCACTTTCATTTTAATTAAACACATTTAATCCAGTTAAGCTGCTTCAGTTGTGATACTTGCAGCATTGCCTTAATCAGGCAGTAATCTAATTATTATTATTATGTGCTTGTAAACACATGGGTGTGCACACAGACACACACTTACACAAAATGACAGGCTGTCCAAACTGTGTTTTTAATGACGTCATTCTGTTAAATACAGTACGGACATGTCAGCCTGACACTCAGGCTCACATGCTCTCAGACATGTGGGATGTTTTATTTATCCCAGCAGTCATCAGTCTCAGAAATGACCTGGTAGTTAGTACGCCCGAGGTGTAGCTAACTTTGCACCTGCAGTGTTGCTGCTTTTGCTTTTCTTGAGTGAAGGGTTGTTGCATATATTTACAATTACTACAACATGAATTAAAAATTGAAATGAAGCATACTTTTACTTATTTTGTCTTTTTCTCTAGTATCCCTCCTCCCATCCTTCTTATTTCGGTTTTTCCTTCTTCCTCACTGTCACATACTCTGCCTTAGGCGTTCATAAGCATCTATACTACAAAGCCATTCTGAATAATAGATCCTTAGCTCCTTGTGACAGAAGGACAGGACTGCAGGGAAATAATGCACATACACAAATACATGCATGCTAACACACAAGGAGAATGAGGGACACTGCTAGAGGGAAGCAAGCTGTTCGTTCTCTCTCCTTCCTCTGCAGTTTTATTTGTGGTGTTTGCAGGTCTTCACCTGAAACTCGGTGTTAAAGGCACTCTCAAACAGTGGGACCAAAATCTGCAATGCAAGAAAGTCTGCATTTCGCGTACTGCTATGACATTATTGGAAAATTTGGGGCTTCTTCATTCATTATACTTGTCTTTCGCTGTAGTTATCCTGTGGAATGTATTGTGCTCTTAATAGATTGCATTGCCACCGACATTAATTATTAGACATGGCACTGGGAGAACATTTTGGATGTAGTAGGCACTTGGATACAAGGTGGTAAATTTCACCATTCAGAAATCTTACTGACAGATAATTCTACAGCAGAGAAAATCCATCAAGTCCCTTTAGCTAGATCAAGCTAGGTCATCTGTTGTTAATATTAAACCAGAGAGAGGAGGATGATGTGTGGAAGAGATGACTGAAGGATAATAGAATGGTTTTCTGGGGATGATAGATGTGGAGACTTATAAGTGATAGCCTTGTTTAGATCAAAACTTCACTTCATAAATAGTGACTGTAAGGAGAACTGTACCAGGCTGCAGTAATAACTTACATCTCATACATGAGCTCTACTGTCCTTGTCAATGCGACAGCTGTGAGAAAGGACAGAGGAGGAAACAGACTGCTCCACATCTCCCTCTGCTGTTGGCAGTTGTTGCTGTTGTTACTGTCAGTCTTTAAAGTCCGCCGCTAGACACACACACACTTACACCTCTGCTCCTCTGTCTGCTCCACTGTGCCGTACTTATTGTTCGCACCCGTGCAGTCGTTCAACCCAAACACACACAAAAAAAACACACACCCATTGGCCATGGTGCGGGGACGGGGCTTTTTCTGGAAGCTGACTCACTTCATTTCAACACTACCCTAAATGGATGAAAAGAGGAGGGGAGGAAGAGAAGAAAGGGGGAGGAGGAAATGACCAGCGTGATGAGGGAACATTTAGAGAGAAGTCAGCCAACAACCCACCCTTAATGACATAATTTCCTTGTCAATATCCCATTGTTTTATAAGGCTATGTGTGCAAATGTCTGTGTAAGGAAAAGACAGTTGTAGGTATTAGTGGGAGGCTGTACACTTGGCCTTAAAGATCCCCTGGCTTGCGCAGTGTTTGCAGGTTTTTGAGAGCACGAGCTTTTGTAAAGTACTTTGGCCAGAGCAGTGTATGCGTGTCTGAGTAGTTGAGAGTTGGTGTGTGTGTGTGTGTGCGTGTGTGCGTGTGTGCGTGTGTCTGCGGTCTCTGTGTTTTGTTGAATTGGAATCTGAACCCCTTCACCTTTCCCTGCAGCTGTGAGAACACAATCCACAAAACACTTTTTTTTTTTGCACAGACACTCGCACAGAAACACAATTTCATACGCACACATGTCTCCCATACACTAATTTTTTCAGTCTGTCTGTCTCTCTCACACTCAAATACCTTTTATACCTTTTCAAATGCTCTCTCTTCCTCTCTTTCTCCTCCTCTCGTCTCCATTAGGTTCTCTCTTTCTGATTCGTCTGTTTGGCAGCGTGGCCTACAGCTTGGCAGCACTACCCCAACTCCCCGTAGAAAGGCTGTTCATTTGGACGGCATACTTCATTAAAATGTCTTTATATCGGTGCATCAAAACCTCTAATGATAAGAGCTGTCAAATGAAAACATCTGCTCGGTTTCTGTCCTGCCCCTGACTTTCTGCTGCCACAATCTTGCCTCTTATTTATTGTCTCACCATTTTTTTCCTCACTGTTTTCTTTTCTCTTATTCCCAGTTGAATGAATGAAAATGTAATTCATAAAAACATACCATACACTCTATTTGCACTAGAATTTATAGGTTAAGGGTGCCAGGCCAGTGCTGAGATGTGTGTGTAACAAGAGTCAACTTTGCAATATTGATGACCATTTCTATCTAAATTGTTTCTGCATTTTACACTATAGTATATTTGCTATATACATATCATATTGGGCTGCAGGGTGGCGCAGTTGGTTAGCACTGTTGCCTCGCAGCAAGAAGATCGCCAGTTTGCATCACGGTGGGGGCACCGGGATCTTTCTGCGTGTTTGCGTGTTCTCCCCGTGCAGCGTGGGTTCTCTCCGGGTTCTCCGGCTTCTTCCCACACAGTCCAAAGACATGTTGAGGTTAATTGGTGATTCTAAATTGTCCCCAAGTGTGAATGTGAGTGTGCTTGGTTGTCTGTCTCTAAGTGTAGCCCTGTGATAGACTGGTGACCTGTCCAGGGTGTCCTCTGCCTTCGCCCTAAGCCGGCTGGGATAGACTCCAGCCCCCCCATGACCCTAGTGAGGGTTAAGCGGTGTATAGATAATGGATGGATGGCGGGATGGATGGATGGATGGACATATCATACAGTATGGATAAACCGTGTTTTCCCCATATACACTCCAGACTCTTTAACCCTCTGAACCCTGAAACCTGCCGTTGGCTTTGAAGGCATTTTGTTTTTAAAAAATTGTCAATATTATACCATTTGTCAAAGCCAGAAACTACAAAAACACAGAGAGCATTGTTGGATTGTGAACACTCCAGTGATTTTTCAACTACTCATCTGTGATTTGCCACTTGGTCAGGACACATTGCCAAATCTAAGCTTCAGATTCGGAATATTTTCTCAAAATATTCTACATGTTTCATTAAAAAAATTCCCCCAAAATGAAGTTTTTGTTCCAGTATTGGTAACGCCTGTAGGCATTTGGAAAGTGCATGCTGATTCCAGTTTTTTTTCATTTTTTGTAAAATAAGTAATCCAAGAAATTCAAGTCTCATTTTTGTTTTATTTTTATGATTTATGGTGGTATAACTGCACAAAACAGATTTTTGAGTTCTTTCTACTTCTTCTCTGTGCTTTTTCCATAGAGGTGCAGGACTTTATATTGCAATGAAAATTGAGCCCACAGTGAGTAAAAATGTAACAGGAGCAGAAAACACACAGAAACTGCTTGGGGTTCAGAGGATTAAACCAAAAATATGCTTTAAGCCGGCTCACGCTACAGGAGTTTTAAAATCCTGACAGTCTTTAAATCGGGTTGCATCACGCACATAGTACTGAGAAAAACTTTACAGATATTCTTTTCTCTAATCTCAGACATGCACTTCATGTACTTCAAGATTTGAAAATACTTACTAACACACTCACAAGTTTAAAATACCAGCGGGAGCAGTCAGGGAGCAGAGCGTCATCTCATGGAGAAGTGGATGTAAACAAAATAGAGACTATGGTGTAACACTAATAGTACTTTGCAGTGACAAAAAACAAAAGCAGAAAGCTAAATGACTTTGGATGAGGAAATGTTTGGGAACCTGCAATCAAGACAGGTTGTTGCAAAAACTGGAGGTGAGATTTTAAGAGATCGGTGTTATTATCTTGAGATAACGTTAGCCTCTAGAGCTAGAATGTTTAGCGTTGCTCTGGGCAGTAGTGTGATTGTAACCATCCTAATTTTAATTTGTAGATATCAGACATGTTCGATCCAAATTAGGTCTGTGCAGTTCAGGAGGTTTAAAACTTGCATTAGCAAATAACCTGGCCTGAGCATCGGTTCAGACTGAGGTCCCAGGCCGGATTTCTTCTCTGACTGTAGGAAAACGTGGTAAATTGGCCCAAAACTCATGTAGCGTGAGCCGTTTAAGAGTTCCCTTCAGGGATGTCATAATTCATCCCAGAAGGTGGAGTGTTCCTGCAGGCTTCGAAACAAGAAGGACAGAAAGGACACAAACATTGTTATGGTCAGGCTCCCAGTTACAAAGTAGCTGAGGTTAAATGATTGCTGGAAGTTTGATGGTGAGAAATAAAACACTGTTGGGTACAGCGGCGTGACGGTGAAAATTCAATAGCCCCTCACATCTGAGTGAATGTAAAAAAAGCAGTATATTGCTAAAGGTTTTGTATTAACTGCCATCATTCACCTACTCTTTGACCCTTCTTTTCGTTTCTATCTGTCTCCCCCTAATTCCCTTGTACTCTCTACTTTATTATTACGGATTATGGAATTACATTGAATTAATCCTTTCTTGACTGTAACCCCTGGTCCGTCTCTCTGTCTGTCCTCTAGGCCTTGGATGGCAGAATCTATGAGCACGTCAAAGACTACCTGGTAGCTCTGTGTCGTACTGAGCTGGAGGCCTCGCAAGCTACACACAACACTTTCCAGTTTCTTTTGGACAAATCCACAAGGGTGAGTCAGATGTAGTAAGCGACACAGACCCTCTGTACTCATTTGGTTCTTGTAGAAACAATGTTTTTTTGATTTCAAAACACCTAGTTTTGATTTTATGACACACTTAGACAGTAATTTGAATTTTTAAAAAATTTAATAAATAGGATACCTTGACATGTTGTGTTCATTTGTTCTACATAACTTGCTAGGAGTTTGTAGAAACAACATGACAAGCATGTTTTTTTTTGCCATATATTTTGGTGCATCTCTTTCTTTTTGTTTGCTGTATCGGTATGTCTCTGGAAAACTTTCTGCCTACTCCCTAAAGAAACCAAAACTCAGAGACAAAATAATGGATCTGCTCCCAAAACGATACACTGTGATTGGTTTTCATCAACACAGCATGTCCTGGCTTGCAGAATTCTCAATAAGCCATCTCTTGGAACTGATCAGTTGTGTTATAGTGTCTAGCAGGTTTCCGGGCTCACACCTTGCAAATGGCTTTTGTTTTTCCTTTTTGTCTTACAAAACTTGACTATGGCTATGCAAATCAAGTAAAATTTGCAAGCTCTCTAACCTGAACTAGGAAACTACTCTAATCGAAATATGTCATCGTGAAAAGGGCAAATAATGTAATAGAAACAGATATGTCTTTGTGTTTCAGAAGTTGTTTGTTAATATTCGAAAATATGATTGATCTGCATGTGCATCAACCATCATATTTCTTCAAATCAATGTGTATCATTGTAGAAGGACACAAGCTAAAAAAAATCCCTGTTCTGTTTGCAATGTAGGGTGCTGACTTCACTACTAGTTGTGTCTAGTGATGCCTATATTCTATAGTTGCCCTCACCAAGCCAGCACACAGCAGGGCTGAGAGCTGACCGTTTCCAGCTATCACTCAATAAAACTCTCCCATTGAGGAGAAAGCGGCGCCAAGTGCAGGAGCCAGAGAGACCAAAGCCTGGTGTGGCAGCTGGATTTCTTTTAAAACTTCTGTAGTTTCTAGATCAAAATAAAGCTGCAAACATTTTACTTTGTATTTCAGACAGATAACTCGATTTTTGTAGATTTTCAGAAAACGTATTTTTTTGTTGTTTGATTGTGATAATATTAATCAAACTGAAGCTGAGTGGATTTGACTCATTAGAAATGACATGACAAAAATAGAGATAACTTAAGTTTGATTGATATTGTCTCAGGTAGACGATGGAAAAGTGGGTTTTCTGAAGGTTTGTGAAGATGGAGTTATCTGTTTTTGCAAATGAGCTCTTCATATATGTCAGCCACAGGTTTCATGGTGGTTTGACTTAGCTTCCACTATCACCCTACCAAGTATTTCATGGTTATTTAAACAGACAACAGCAATTTCAAGTGACAGTAACACATGATTTGCACTCTGCAGGATCCTCAGCAAACAAAATAAAAATATGTAGAAAACAAAGTGTCTGGGAGCACTTTACACTAACACAGGTAACATCAGCTACAATGTGTGCAAAGCTTCAACAAGCAGAGTTTAGCATGTGAAACACTAATCCACAGCATTGCGCGTTTACAGCATCTGGCCTACTATCAGAATACACAGACAGATAATTTTGTTGGTTAAACAGATACATTTATTGATGTCTCTAACGACTTCTAACCTGAAAATGGATGTCATTAACACGATACTCAAAAATCAAACCTAAAATATATGAATGAAATAGAAGTACTCACCCACTATAGGCTTGAAATGTGCTGGTAAAAAAAACGAGTTTGTAGTTTGCTGCTTCACTGGGAGCTGAAGCTGGGTCAGCGTGGATTCACTGAGGTTACAATGGATTCTGATATTGATGAGCTTTTGCAGCTGCAAACTTGCATGCAAATGTACAGGATTAACTCTCTTCCATTGTCTTTCTCTCAGATAATACAAGAATTTAACCAGCAGTTGTTCATGCAAGAGAATCCGGTGTTTCACAAAGCACACGACTTCCAGTTCCAGCCCAGCGAATGTGACACGGTGAGACACGCACAGCTGCACACACATCCACTGTATTAATATTCATACACAAGCAGCATTGTGCTTTTAGTGCTTGGATTGTTTGTATATGAACCTGTTCAAAGCAGTAACAGCACCTCTAGCTCCATCTTCCTGTTTCAAACACGGACACATACACACTCCCACATACAGATAGCAATCAGCCTCTTGTGTTGACACATGTGGGCTTTTCCCTCATCCTACTTTTTCTGTCCCCTTTAATATTGTATTTTACATCTGTGACTTAAGTCTCGTGCTCAAGCTCATCTCAGTCAGTGGAATCACTAAAGCAGAATTAATTTACCTTTATTCTTATGGTTTTAGTGAATTGCATTAATACATCTTGGGCTGAGAGGCTTGTCGAGCTGAAAATCAGAGAGCCAAAGCTCTGATCATTCTTACTCCCTGGAGAGATCTTTGGGTCTTTTGTTTTCAGCCATTGGAGATTTCTTTTATGTTAACAATCCAAGATGGACTTGTCCAGTTAACTACTGTCTTTTGACAGTCGGATAGAAACATAAATCAACTCTGTGGTCTAGTTTTAAGTGTCAACGGCAAAATGTTGTGTGTCCATTGGGAACTTATCTTTCTAGTCCTAGAATTTAAAAAAAAATCTTTCACCGAAGTCCATCTAAAATCTTTTGTCAAATCTAAAATCTAATGTTTAAAATGATTGGAGATTGTTGTCAAACAGTCAGGCTCTGTGTGATCTTAAAGGAGCAGCAGGAATCATATTGTCTCCCCTCTCCGGCGACTTTCGAAGCACTGCTGGCTAAAAAAGAAATGTCTCTCACTGGACATGGTTCCTAATCCCTCTACAGAGTAGCTATCCTTTTCTCCTGTGTCTGAGTCATATTGTGCTCTCTTGTTTCTCAGCTTCTCTCTGCCAGTTTCTCCTTTCCTCACTGATCTTTTTTCTTCCTCTTTTCCTGTATTCTAACGTTTTTCTGAGTAACAATGTTCTATTCCTTCCTTGTGTCCTCCTGTTCCTGTACAACCTTTTGCTAACACTTGTCCCTAAACTTTTTTCCATTAACCCTTCCTTGTGTTTGTGTGTCCGTGTGCTTGCACTGCTGCTCTCGGGTGTGTGGGTCCGCGGATGCCTGCCTGCCTGTCTGTATGTGTGTGTGCCAGACTCTGAGCTCGGTGCAGCAGTTGGTGGACATTGAGCCGTCGCCCGTCAGTGCCATGAGAATGACCCTGGCACAGGTAGTCTTAACCCTTGTTAGCATTCCCATCCTCATTCCCTAACACAAACCATGGCTCATCTACTCCATTCATGGTATCTCTGACTTGAACATGTACTGCAGGGAGCCCTTTGTATCAAACAAAGCTTTCCTAGATATCTTAATAATACACCCTGACAGCTGAGGCTGTGATTGATGTTTTTTGCGTACATATGAATAACTATATGTTTGCATGGGCACTACAAAGGGACTGAATGCTCTAACATAGAATTTTGTGTCTGGTTTTGACCCACAAAAACAACTTTTCCCATTAGTGGTAGCCATACTGTGGTTTGATTGTTTTGCATCTGGTTCATTTCAAGATCCTTATGGTTGCATGGTCGCAATCAAACTGAGATGAATAGATGATCTGCTATATTGAAAACAGACGAAAAAAAATGATGGTTGTTCATGCTGTACATTTTCCTGACAATGTTTGTCTGAACTACATACTCACGACAAGTGATCATGACACTTTGGATACTTGACATGAACATTTTTCTCAAAGACAGCCTTACAGGTCCACAAAGAAAAGCCTTTGCGCGGTCACTGACATTACAAAACAATGTTGTGACATTTTAAATGACACTGTCTAAATGGACCGCTATGGTAGACCATGCTATAACTCTGATTGACAGTCAGACAGTTAGTCAGCTAGAGTAACCATTACATCCCAACTATCCTGGCAAGCAGTGAGGGCCTATCCCTCTTCTTAAACAGAGAGTAGCAGAGCCATTACAGCATGTCTAGCCAGTTTCAGCACAAGGCTTTTACACAGGGGACAGTGAGCACCAGCATGCAAAATATTAGCGCATGAAGTCACTAGGAAGAAAGATTAAGAATTGGCTCACGCTTTTCACTCGTACTGCTAGGACCCAGGTTTATTTTATTATTATTGAGCAAGAATATTGTCTTATTAATCGCTGTTGACACATGGTTGTGCTCTACAAATTATTTGTTTTTGACTCTCCAGATTGTGGCTCAAGGAAGATATCGTTGTTATCGCAGCCATACAGACATATTGTGTGCAACTTTCTTTCGGGATAGATTTTCCACTTCTACAGAGTTATAGTGGAAGTTTAAGCAAGAAACTTAGGTGTCAGTACCTCCATGTCTATTTGTCACAGTAGCGTGACCATGACTGTTGCATGCTGCAGCATTACCACACAGGTGTAGCTACAATTACACTTACTGTATAACAATATGACCTTTACTAGTGTAAAAAGTAAGACTAAGCATGACAGATTTGTGGGAGGTTCTGAACTACAGGTTTAAAAAGGTGTCACCTAAAGTGCAACTTTCCTTTTATGCAACAACAGCTCAATCAGACCAGAAAACAGAACAGCAATTGCTTCACAATTCTTATTTATTACAACCCCCCCCCCCCAAAAAAAAAACATTATTTCTCTGACTCTTTAAACTTTTCCCGCCTACCCTGCCTTCCCTGTCTGCTTACCTTTGCTCCCATGGTTGCAAATGGACACACTGTGACACATATAAGCCAATAATACTAGAGAGTAAATAGCAATGTCCATTTAAGCTAATTCTCTGTGTTGCAGTAATATTACTATAAAAGCTTTTTTTTGCTCCGCATTCTCCAGTTGCTCCATGATAATGACACAAGAAAGCCACATTTGCTGGATTACTGAATACCACTGTTATAGCTGTGCCTCTCATCACTATAATGCTGTCACACATGTGTTGGTGAGCAATGCAGTCCCAACACCAGATGATTCATCAGATGCCGTAACCTAGTTGCTGTTATGTCATCTGTTGAAATATCACCATGCTATCATCGCCCTCCCGTAGATAAATGAGTCAATTTTTTTGTGTGTGTCTGATTTTTATTTGCACATTTGTAGTGTGTTATGGGTTCAAAATATGGTAATGGGAGACACAATGACTGCCTCCGTTATTGTTTTGTATTTCTTTTTTGCTTTTTGTCTGTGTATATTTTCTTTATTAGTTCCTATGTTTACCATTACTGAACCACCACATTAAAGTCGAGCTACATGCTGAATGTGAAAGTATTAGTAAATGTGGGCAAATTCAGTCTACATAATTAGACTTTTGTTCTTTTAGATGTGTACATCTGCATGCAGAAGTCTATACACCAGAGAATGTTGGTTGTACAGTACTGACTGTTAAATAGTATTGCACCTAAGACTAAAACGTAATTGATTTTGAATATAGACAGTCTATTCTGGTTTACAAGCAGCTCTTTACCTGTGCGATATTTTTTTCTCGACTTCTGAGGATAGCTCCTTTTATCTTTTTGCCATTAATACACATAAAAAGTCTAATCATAGCCATGTAAAGGCACTGCTGTCTGCTCTAATGCAGGTTGCGCAGACACCCTGGAGTCTTAGGCTCCCACTGCTTTTAAGAATCCATTAAAACAGCTTACATAGAAATACTGCTGCCTTGACTAAAGTGTGATACAGGTGCTGTTCAACGTGATGTATTATATTAGTCGAGACAGCGGTATGTCTGCAAGCTGTGGAGAGAGATCCTTTTTTAGAAAACAGCAGGAGCCCATGACTTGTGTGAATTGATGCAAACCCGCATGAGAACAGACAGTAGTTGCTTCTTACTGCAGCAAAACCGTCACTAGGTTTAGACCTTTTTGGTATTTTTGTGTGACAGTAATACAATGGAAAAGACCAACATCAAGTGCTGAGGTTGAGGGGATGACATATAACAAGATTACAGCTACATGATCTACTAGTCTGATAAGAGACTTTT
Organism: Stegastes partitus; assembly: GCF_000690725.1. Taxonomy (NCBI): domain Eukaryota; kingdom Metazoa; phylum Chordata; class Actinopteri; family Pomacentridae; genus Stegastes; species Stegastes partitus. Next base: position 46,431 of record NW_007578196.1, on the reverse strand, counting down.
AAACTCAAACCAGCACCAGAATCAGGATGCCATAAGCACCATCCACACAGACAACTTCACTTTTACTCATTTCATTCACAACCCTTGATCCCTGCAGCTTCAGAATAACACACTTGTCCTATACAGTCCCCTGGATCACTGTTATTATGGCAGGTTGTTATTGAAGTACAGTATGATCACACCATTCTGAGTTCAGTGGGCTGTACTTCACATTTTCCTTACCTGACAGGCTGACTAGCTTTGATTTTTCCTATTACCAAATTTAAGGTAGTTGCTAATAGTTTTTGAATCTGGTTTAATAAATCAGTGATTGACATTAATACATTAACACATTCAGAATGCAGATTGATTAGGGGGCTTTTCACGTTTTCACTGTATCATGTATATATGCTGGTAGGACACCTGAAATTATGTCAATAATTTTAGCAAATGATCAAAACGGAAATTAACTGAGCTCTTTCTATGACATGTCATGTTATAGCCATTGTTCTAATCTAGCTTTCTGCCTCCCTCCCTTAACTCCCTGCGATTCTCCGGTGCCTAAATGTAATTAAGCTGTAAATCTCCAGTGTAATATTCTTCGTTTCACACCTATACTTAGCCAGATTCATGCCCTATTGTTACTGCATCAGCACATAATTAATAGGCATGATGTGCATAAAAAGGTACTTTTAAAATATTGTGTAGTTTAGTTTGGCTTAACACACCTTTATTATCAGATTATGTGAACCTATCAGGTCTGTGAACACACAGTGATGACACTGAATGTCTTTACATCCGAAAGTTCACACATAGGCTACTTATTCATGCCACTGAATTTACGTGCACTGTATAAATGCTATGAACACTACTCATTAAGCACGCTTATTCGTTAAAGGACTGAGGATGTTGCATGCTGTGTAGATTGCAAAGCCTTTGGAGGGAATTTTGTGACTTGTGATACTGGATGAAATAAAATACAACTGACTTTGCCTGACTTAAAAACTGAAGAAAAGGAATTTAACAGGTTTGCCAGAAATATCCTTTTAGTTTCCCTACCTTGGTGTGACCCATATTTACCGCAGAACGCAATAAAAAGATCATTTTTGAGTCAACATTGTTAAAATAAAGGATAGAAAGGACATTTTTCTACTTTTACTAGCAGTATACATAAGACGGCTAACTGTAAAATTTGGATTACTAGTGTGGAACTGAGCTTTTAGTGATGAAGTGCCAATATGTTGACTATAAGAACACATTTTTTAATGCTTTATTTAAGATAATATCAGTCAAACTGAAGTTGAGTGAATTTGACTCAGTAGAAATACATGACAAAATTAGAGATAACTTAAGTTTGGTTGATATTGCCTCAGGTAGATGATGGAAAAGTGGGTTTTCTGAAGGTTTGTGAAGATGGAGTTATCTTTTTTTGAAAATGAACTCTTCATATGTAACCATATCCATTTCAAACATCCAGGCTCCTCTGTGAACACAGGGATAAATTAGTAAGTATTTTTTTGTAAAATTATTAATAATTGACTAAAGAAGGAGCAACCAATCTAATCAGATTTTTAGTTGTGATTTATCAAGATCTGAAAACTCAAAAACCTACTTATTCTGTTTCATCTTGACTGTGTGGTTCAATCAGAATTTGACAATGAAAAACAACCCCCCAAACTGTCGTCAGATTTTCATTTAATTGTTGCTAAATGGTGGTTGATGGACAGAAGTATGTGGCAGGACCCAACTAATCCCTGCCTGCTTCAAACCAACAAGAAAGGCACAAAGAAAAGAAAAATAATTGACCATTTAAATGGGAATTCAGTACTCACAGAAAGAAGCTGATTGAAAAATTGTGTTTTCAAGGCTTTTCGAAAAATAATGTTTGAAATATGATCTATGCTGATTCTGTCATTGGTAAGTGGTTGAACTCAGAGTCAGATTCAATACATAAGTCACTGAAGAAAAGCTACCACATGGCTGTAATTGATGCTGCATGTTCTATTGGAACCTCATTCAGATTCTTTGTCAGGCTCACATGTTTTCTTTTTTATGTAAAAAAAAAAAAAAAAAAGGAAAGAGAAAAATCTTAAGTATAAAGGGCTGTTGCCATGCACCTCCTGCTCTTTTACTTAGTTGTACACACAAAAACACATACACTTGTGCACACTTTCTCACACACTCATGGTTTTGCACATGTGGTTTTAATAGCAGCCATTTTGTTCCAAGAGGATAACAATAGATCTTTGCGACACACGCTGTATTAATTACGCGAGAAGGAAACAATCTCTCTCACACTATCTTTAGTTTAATTAACAGCCTCTGTATAGTATGTCACACACCTTAAGCTGTTATCACTGACACTGTACTTCCGTGTGTTTGCGTGTCTGCGGCTGGGTACTTGTGTGTGTTTACCTACGCCTGTCTGCATGTGTGCATACGCTTGTCTACATTAGAGCCGTCAGCTGGAGTCGGAGTCGGGGACGACGGAGGAGCACAGTCTGAACAAGGAGGCCAGGAAATGGGCAACGAGAGTAGCCAGAGAGCACAAGAATATCATTCACTGCAAGAGAGTAAGAAGGACACACACATATACCCATTTCACAAATGCAATACGTGAATCTGAATCAAGCAAATTTTTAAACACACTCTATTTCTAATCAATTTGCGTCTTTGTGTGTGTTGTTTTCAGTCTCTGGAGGAGTGCGAGAGCCACGGCCTGCCTCCCACAGAGCAGGGCAGACTAGATCTGGAGCTGAAGATAGAAGACACCAAAGAAAACATGCGCAAAGCCGAGGTCTGTAACTCAGATTGTCAATATTTTCCTGTTGTCTCATCGTCTGTGTTTAAACTGAAGCCCTTGGTGTGTGAAGTTTCATGTGGGTTTCCTCTGGCGCCTTTGTTTTCTTCTCACAATCTGAAGACATGCAAGGTCAGGTGAACTGAAAACACTAAAACGTGTGTGAATATAGTGTGTCAGCTCTTCCTCTCCAGGATCTAGCCTGTCTAGGCAAGGCTCCAGTCTCTGCTACCATGCACAGGATACAAGGATATAGAGAACAGATGGACAGATGATTCCTCTCCAACATTCATTCAGTAGATTTGTAGTTTGATGATGATATGATATGATATCAAAGCTATAACCCAAAAGCTGTAAAACAGTGTTTTTTTTTCTTTGCATTATTGACCGGTTTGGAAAAGTCTGCTGTCAATTGTTTCACTGTGTCTTCGCAGTGATCGGCTATTGATTTCTCCTCTAAAACATACACTGTAAAATCAGTAGCACACATTGATGCAGAAATACTAAATATTGCATATCTTTGTAAACTCACTCTGCTGCTGTAACATCAATACAGCATTAGCCTTGCAAATAGCCCCTCTGTTGAAATGATACCGCTACCTGCTGCCCAGTCTTTGGTCTGTGTGACTAATCAGTTTGAATATTTGAGTGCAAACAGTGGCAGTTGGCTCCTAGTTCGCTCATCAGCACGGCTCATGTAGCGGGGTACACTTAACAAACACGCACCAGTAAACCTTTCACATCGCAAGAGATGACAAATCCCATAAGTTATTCACAAAAATCAATATCCACAAGGCTCAATAACCCCTGCACAACCCTGTACTCAGTTGGAGAGGTTTGACCACAGCATTGCAGAATTACGTTTCTCCTAATACCTCACTGTGACAGGATACAGGTGCAACAGCAATACAGCTATAAGGGATCTGGTCCATAATATTTTTGTAACATTTTCAATTTAGACATTAGATCCAATAATTTAGATTTTAAACTATCACACCTCTACCAAGTTTTTTTTTTCACCTCTCCTTTCTCTTTCTCATCTTGTCTTCACTCTCCCTCCTTCCCTTCTACACCCTTCAGCCTTTCCTCTTGCAGAGATATCTATCATTTATGTTTTGATCCTCACAGATTCAACCCGCCACACACTGAATGAGACCACTGCATCATCCACTCCTCTCCTCCTCAACTCGATTCTGTCTCTGCTCCCTCTCAAAAGTCTCTATATTTGTGTTTTTTCATTTTTTCAGCCTCACTGTGCTTCGCTCATTCTCTACCTAACTCTGCCCTCACACTACCTTTCTTATCAGGGACATTTGGCACCCTCTGCTGTCAGGTTTGCTCAAAGGTTTGATCACTATTTCATTCTACTATAAACAATAAGTGTAATTTAGCAACTATCAGTAACTTGTGTTCTCACTTCAGACACAATAATTTGGGCGGCTTTTCATTGCGAAGTGGAAACCATCTTCCTACCACACCCTCTTTCTTCCTCTGTTTCGGTCTCTCTTGCTCACACTGTCTGTCTGCTATTCTTTTCTCTTCTAGGCCAGCATTACCTTGACTAAGATGATGAATATTTTATGAGCTCATTTGATACAAATGGCTTCATCGCAGAGCTCTTATCACAGAATTATAAAGGGAGCAGAAGCAGGACAAAAGGCATTATGTAGGTTTGATTACAGCGTTATCTGGATAGTGATAGCTCCATCTTTTCTGTTACATGAATTCCCATCTTCATCCCATCAAGTCTTTTCCAGCAGCTGTTTCAGCAAGGCTTATATTCAGGATGAAGAATTAGTAGTGAGGAAGACATTCTATATACAATGAATGTCAGTTTGTGGATTAAAAGATATTTTTGAGGTGTTTCTATTTGGCTGTACAATAATCTGATGATAATACTTGGCATCACCAGAGGGAGAATATCTAAAATGCCAGCTTAAGCAAAGAAGTCTACGATCAGCCAGTAAGAAAGACTGACAGCATAGTGTGGCTCGCTACCTGTTTGCAGATTTTTCATAAATTGCTTAGTTTGCTTATGGCAACATCTTAATATGCTGTGACGGACAATTGAGTTTAAAAATCAATGTTTAAAATCGATGCAGTGCTAAAAATGTGACCACATTTTCCTGCATGTCAAACTGTGGGCAAACCTGTGAGAAAGGTACAAGTTGGAAGTTTATTAAGTTTATTTGAGATGCATGTTTTATTTATTCTAGAAGATACTTTACAGAAAATATAATGCATGTACCATAAATGTCAGGACATTGAATCGTATGCAAATTTCAGCAGCTTAAAGATTTATTTTAAGAATGTGTTGAAAAGCCGTGGAGTGTGTTGCCCTTATGGACAAACATGCACACATTAGTGGTTTGAATCAATGAGTGTATGTATTATTAGGGGGAAGAGTAAAGTGGAATTTTTTTCAACCATCTTCACACAAGACTCAGATGAAGTAAAACAATTTAAAAGAAGAAGAGAAGGAGGCTTGAAAGAAATCAGTCTGTGTAAAGGTTTTATAGCCACCAATCTATTTTTTAGGGTTCAGTAGAACTTTCAAAACACCTCATGCTTTAGAAAAATTCTCTTTTCTGAATTCAAATGGAATTATAAATAGTGAAAGAAAGCGTAGAGTTATGTATTCTGTATTCTACAGGTGCTGGTCGGATTTTATGGACTCAGCTTGAGTGTTTGACAAAAGACTCTAAAACACGAAGCCGTGTCTTCCTTTGAAACAGTTATTGCTGTTACAAAATTTCACAGTGTGATTAAGTGATGCAAGTAATTCACGCTATGATAAAAGACAAGTGATAATTCTAATAACATAAAATTAAATGTGTTTTATATTCTTATATAAATTATATATTAGGACACTCTGCCCCAGGCTTCCCTTAGTACTCTACTGGAGCCTATTAATAAAACAACAAGCTTCCAAGATCAGAAATCAAGACAAAATATAGCATTAAGATGAATGGTAAACTATTCCTATCTTCTTGAGATATAAAAAAAAAAAAAAAAAAAAAAATCTGTGACACCAAAAGAAGCTTTATTCTTTCTTTATGAAGTCTTAGAGATAGTTACACACTAAACTGCATATCCTGTCGACATCTATTTATATACACAGATATATAGAAAGTGAATGAAAGTTAGGAATCATTCAGAATTACTTGAAATTAATCCAATTCAAATGTACCTCATGGAAGACATTTTCCGATATTGTAGCTACAGTATCTTCCATATAGAGATGCAAGGTGGGGCGGTGGTTAGCACCGTTGCCTCGCACCAAGAAGGTCGCCGGTTCGCGTCCCGGTAAGGACACCTGAGATCTTTCTGCAAGGAGTTTGCATGTTCTCCCCGTGCAGCGGGGGTTCTCTCCGGGTTCTCCAGCTTCCTCCCACAGTCCAAAAACATGTTGAGGTTAACTGGTGATTCTAAATTGTCCGTAGGTGTGAATGTGAGTGCGCTTGGTTGTCTGTCTCTGAGTGTAGCCCTGCGATAGACTGGCGACTTGTCCAGGGTATCCCCTGCCTTTGTCCTAAGTCAGCTGGGATAGGCTCCAGTGACCCTAGTGAGGATTAAGCGGTGTATAGATAATGGATGGATGGATGGATGGATGGAGTATCTTCCATATGTATGGTTCCTTCCTCTGTCATAATATAATTTCATATAAAGATAAAATTCTGGAGTAGCTCACCTGGTAGCATGTGCCCACAAGGCTGAGTCCCTATTGCAGTGGCCTTGTTTAAGTTTTAGCCTGGAAGTTTTGCTGGATGTCATGCTCTCAGTCCAATTTCAATTCAAAAAAGCTTTATTGGCATGACAAAAATACATTTACATTGCTCTCTCCGTCTCCCCTCTTGTCTGTCTCTCTTTAGCTGTCGGCATAATAAAGGCACAAAAGAAATAACAAGTAACAGTCAAATACAATTCTACAGTTTGATATTAAATCATTCTGGGCTTCTTTGCTGTTTTCCTCTTTCCAAGAAGCCCTTAAACAATGCAAGAGTAAGAATAGTCGAGACAAGAGGCTGTGTCCTTGCTAACGATCTTGCCTCATTTACATGTGACATCGACACAGGGAATGGGTCCTGCTCTCAGATGCATTTCAGCACAAGCAAACAAAACTAATAAGGATTGGAAAATTGATTGGAAGTATCTCATAATCTATGCACATTTTACCTGCATTGACATGGTAATACCTTTGGAGAATAGGATATGGAAACAATCATGAGAATGTGTTCACTTGGAACTAATTTGTTTTGGTACTAAAACAAATTGTGTTCATAAAAACTGTCGACTGAGCAGTTCATGGTGCTTCTTTTCATTTGGCTCTATATTTTTTGAAAACAAAAATAAAACTGAATTGTGAAAAGTCACTGTACATATTGGTAGTAATTGTCCAGTGTAATCCCACTTTGCTTCCTTATATTCACATTGCAATACCTCACATATAGTACATAACCTCTTGTAGAGTTTGTTGTTTTCAGATGAAGCTCACATACAGAATGTCATGGCATTTTGTTAACAAATGTGTTGTCATCACCTGGTTGCAGCACTTTACAGAGAACTTAAAATCTAAATATTTTAAACTTGCATCCTTAAGTGTTTCTTTACCAAAGGTGTTTCCATAATTCAGAATACAGACAGATAGCTGAATTTGTTTTCTGCAGTATCTCCCTGCATGTCTATCCCTCCGTCTATTTTCCTGTCATCCTTTTTGTCGGTTTGAGTTGTATTGATTATCGTTGCTCAGCCGAACTGTCTGCTGGAGGTTGTGCTGTCTACCTACCAGCGATCTGTTCTCACACCACTGGCTGCTTATTCTATTGACTCAAACTAATGATGTACTGCTGCAAATTCCTTTAGGGACCAACTGCTGACGGTATAACACCCAATATTGTAACTTTTTCTCTCTTTTAGACTGATATGTGTATGGTTCAACAGCAACAGCCAGTGTTGGTGTTTCCCTTTAGTATTTCATGGGTGCCTGATAACGAAAAGAAAGTAAAAAAAAACAAAACAAGAAAACAAGAAATGGAGACACTCAAATCTTTATTGATCAAAGTCAAGGAGTCTGTCTTGACAGTGTGTCTCTCTGTCTGACTCTACGCCTCTGTGGGATGGAGCTATCAACTATCAATCTGCTCTGTCAGCATTGGTGAGAAAGGAAAGAGGCAGGTAATGAAAGAGGAAATTGATGAAAACTGTGAGAGACAGCAAGAAAAAAGGGAAAGGATCAGAGATGAAAGAGGGAGTTGAGGAGGCGAGACAGACTGAATGTAAATCTCAGGGGTTTCCCTACTGGCAGTTAAAGCCTCATCATATTGTCTCATTAGGAAAGAACACAGCACATTGCAGTGTTCACAGCTCGTTATAACAAAGCACAGCAAGATTTGATGATTTGTTGCTTAGGAGACTGTGTGGTACAGATTTAACACATTTGAGGGTGTAAATTCAGCTAATCTGTCAATGAATGGTGTCTCTTGATCAGACACAGTTGCTTATGTTTGCTCTGATATACAGGTTCACTTAAATTTCATTTTCCTACATCATTTCGAAAGCCCCTTGGATATAAACCCATTGTACATGAGAGATGGATCCTATCTGGGCTTTTTGTGTGTTTTGATGTTTTTTCTTATCTCTTTTTATTTTTTTTTTGTGTGTTTTTATTTTTTTTGCGCTGTGGCGCAAAAATATTTTTTGTTTTGTATAGAGATGTTTTTTTTCCTTTACTAGAAAATAATGTGGGTGGGATAAAACTAATGGTCTTTTTAAGACTGATAGGAGAAAATGTGTGTAGGCCAGTGATATGTGTTTTTAACATTCTCAACCCCTTTTCTCTTCAAAGACAATAAAGTTGAAAGCTGAGGCTCGGTTGGACCTTCTGCGGCAAGTGGGGGTTGCTGTGGATACCTGGCTGAAGAGCGCCATGAACCAGGTGTGTCTTGTCAAAAGTGATTGAAAAAACGCATGTCCATATGTATGTGTGTCTGTGTATGCCTGTTTCTCTCTGCCTGACTTGTTTTTTGCAGAAGCAGTGCTTGTTACCCGTGCAAGTCCATATCCTTTCGTGCATGAATTCTAGTTTGTATACTCCAGTGTGTGTGTGCGTGTGTGCGTGTGTGCGTGTGTGCGTGTGTGTGTGTGTGTGTGTGTGTGAGCCTGATTGCGTTATGTGTATAAACCCGCCACTCTCTTTGTGCATGCTGTAGGTGATGGAGGAGCTGGAGAATGAACGTTGGGCCAGCTACACTTCCCACGATCCCTCACTGTCGGTGAGACACTTCCCCTCACTGTGTCTACGTTGCAGCTTTCTAGCCAAGCTTGTAAAATTAAACCTGTTTTCACAGAAATAGAAAGTTTATTAATAAAATGTGAAAAATTATAGAAGGAATTACTGAACCTGTGAAAAAATGTACTTTATATAGACCCTAATGTTCCTACCAATTCCTGCAAATCTGTTGATTAAGGCTAATGCGTACAGTAAATCGAGTTTCTGACTTGGCTGGAAAGTACACGTCACACCTACAGGATGAATAGAAAACTATCTTTTCACGACACAATATAAGTCATAGCTGTTCCTGATGCATGCACAGTAGCCTGTTTAAACCACTTAAAGTGATCAGATAAACTGCTATATGTTCTGTCCTCCTGCAGGTTTTCTTCTTGCACTACAGAAAACAGTGCACATAGTATAGCACATTCAGAATTTTAAAGTCTTAACACACTGAGTCATAATCATAGACTTTACATTCCTTGTGATTCCTTTATAAGTGAAAACCACCCCGCTAGAATAGTTCTCCTGACAAATCGCTTCCTGAATGATGTAAATTGCGAGATAATTGACCTCGGCCCTGCTGCCTAATCATCTATCACGCCCGTTACAGCCTCTTAAAACGCCCCACTTCCCCCAGCAGAATACTGATGCAGTCCCCGCACAACTTGCAGTTTTTATTTCATGACCCTTAACTTTAATGGCACAATGCACTGAGTGCAAATCTGAAGCCTTTTTATTGCCTCATCATGTTCATGAGTGTGTGTCCATATTGTGTGCATGTCAAGAGTGAGGAGGTGCACACCAGGTAGCATCACACTCTCACTTCCTTCCTTAATGGTGGTAGTAGATTCTCATTTTTCCTGCGCTATACAGCATTCCACCATAAATAAGTTTGATGTTTTGGGACACGCCTCTTTGCTTTCTTGCTGAGAGATAAATGACAAGATTGATACCACTCTCGTCTCTTTACTGTGCAGATTTGAGAGTCATAAATGTTTTTGCCTTCGTAGATTCTGAAGCAGATAATTTACACGTACAATGCCCGGCTACATCATTAGTTACACTTGTTCAGCTGCTTAGTAAATCAAATATCCAATCAGCCAATCAAATGGCAGACACTCAATGCATTTAGGCCTGTAGACACAGTCCACAGGTTCTGCTGGTGTTCAAATGAAGCATCAGCAATGGGGAAGAGAGGTAATTCAAGTGACTTCTACATTGTTGTTGGTGCCAGATATGCTGCTATGCTGCTTATGCTACTGGGATTTTAACCCGTAATCAACACCAGGGTTTAAGGAGGATGATCCTTAAAAAAAACACCCAGTGAGTGATGGTTTGCAGGGCGAAAAGGTGTTGTTGATGGCAGAGGTCAGAGAAGAGGCTGGTTTGAGCTCAGCTTTCTATGAGCTCACACTAACAACACTTACAGCAAATAACCACCCGTTGCAACCAAGGTATGCAGAAGAGCATTTCTAAACACACAGCAGGTTCAGCTTGAAGCAGATGGGCTACAGCAGCAGAAGGCCACACCAGTTGCCGCTCCTGTCAGCTTAGAACAGGAAACTGACGATGCAGTCAGCACTGACTCTCCAAAATTGCACAGTAAAAGGCTGGAAGCACCCTGCCTGGTCTGACGAGTGCGGATTTCTGCAGCAACATTCAGATGGGAGGGTTAGAATTTGGCGTAAACAACATCAAAGATCGAATCTGTCCTGCCTCATATCAACGATTCAGGCTGCTGGTGGTGTAATGGTGTGGGTGATATTTTCTTGGCATACTCGAGCATCATTTTTAACACCACAGCCTATCTGAGTGTTATTGCTGACCGTGCTTATTCCTTTATGACCACAGTGTCCCCTTCCCCTAATGGCTACTCTCTGCTGGATAATGCACCATGACACAAAGTTCATATCATCTCAGACTGGTTTGGCGGACATGACAGTGTGTTCACTGCACTCAAATGCCCTCTACAGAGCATGTTAGGGATGTGGTGGAGACTCACGTCATGGAGGTGCTGCCCACATATCTGCAGCAACTGTGTGATGCTGTTAACGATAAGGAACGAAATCTCTGAGAAATGTTTCCAGCAGCTTGTTGAATCTATGCCACAAAGAATTTAGGCAGTTCTGATGGCAAAAGCGGGTCCAAACTGGTACTAGCACAGTGTCCCTACATACTGAAATGAGGAGTCGGGGTATATTTTGTCTGGAAAATGCTGACATTTTTCTTCAAATTAGATTTTATAAAACTCACATGTCAAATTGTGTCTATAATGCAGTTTTGTGTGTTGTTATCTCACGTGTGTGTGTGGATGTGCGCTTGAGTTCTTGATATTTATGTACATTTGAATGTGTGTTTACATTAGGTGTACAGGGAGCGAAGTCCATGTCCATGAATAGGAGATTAATCCCACAAAGGACTTAGTGAGGAGACATGTGTGTGCGTCTGTCAACAGGACTAAACATAGTCAGTCTGCTCCACTGGAAGCACTTGACATTCTGTGCACATGATGTTGCAGCTCGCAGCTAACACCAGAGAGAGGGAGAGGGAAAGTGAGTGTGAGAAAGAGAGAGAAAATATGGCGAGAGAGGGACAAATGTAGGGAGAGATAACTGGAAAGGGGATGAAAGAGAGAGCCGTGCCGTGAAAGAAGGAGCGAGTAGAGAGACACACTTAGCGAAGAAGGAGAGAATTAGCTGAGAAAAAGAAGAGGTGGTGTGATGTGGAGGGGAGAGTAACGTCAGAGTGATAATGCTAAAGTAAAATTGGATGCAGAGGTGAGAGAGACTTGGGGAATTGTGAAAAACAGCAGAGAACATACTGTAAGCCCACAGAGTACTGTAAAAAATATTCGATCTGGCATGTTTGCACAGACAAAATGGTGACCAAAACAAAGTGCTGCCTTTCCCAAGCCAAGCCTCTCTAATGTTGACACATCGAAAGGCTTTTTTTTTTTACCTGCCAGTAGTCGGTAATGGCGTAAATTTTTAATCTTTCTAAACTTTTCTTGCCCTATTTATAAGATGAATCAGTTAGAGACACTTGCTGAAAACTCCATCTGGGTGTCATGAAGAAGAACAGACCAGGAGGCACATTGAGTATTCAGGCATGTGACAGCAGTTCGTCAGCCCTTTGATTTTATTTAGAGTGTAGTGGAGACTGACAGCAGCCCGAAAAGAAGGATTATTGTTATTAACAAGGTGCAACAAAGCAGATAAGGAGAGAGAAACACACAGAGAGACGGAGGAGAACTGTAGGAGGGATTGCTTAGCAGCAGTTTGCTGATTAGGGAGAGGTCAAGAGGTGACCGACAGCAATAGAAAGAAGAAGGGATGAATGGATTGTGCATGATAATCAGCAGAGGAAGGCACAGACAAACAACGAGAGCAGCGAGCGGGCACTTCCCTTGGCCCTTTCTTCATTCCACTCAATTTTATTAATACGAGTATGAAATACTGGAAGCCACAAACTCTCGAGTCTCTCAGGCAGCCGCTGCCTCATTACAATATCACTTTTACAGTTATTACCTCCTGGACCAATAAAATCTGCCATTGGTCTGCATCTCGGCTGTATTGGTACACACTCTGAGATGTATATTTGGTGATGTTTTATTGGGTTATTACTGAAATATACGCTGGTCATTTTACTTCAGGGATGGAATGAAATCGGTCCTCGGGCTGAGCTGCCTACTCTTAAATCAATGCAGTAAAGTGGATAAGGGTGACGTCACACAAGAAACATGCAGTCACCAAATTCGGGCCTTGCCATCAAGCCTTAAAATATGGACCTGGACATCAAGTTGTTCTCCATCGTATTAAATCCACCTCTGTCACGCCATCCTCGACTGCATCTGAAATCACTCTCTCTTTACAATATAGTCACTGCACAGGTAGTACTGCAAAAGGATTTGTAGATATATCTAGGGGGAATTAATTAACACTAAGCCATGTGGCATTATAAGTCATTGGCAGCCCACAATAGTTACTCTGCTTATTGGAGTGTACAAATTCTGTAACTTACACATTGCATATTACGTTCATTTAGAGTGAAATGTCTGAGAAACTTTTGAGTGGGTCACAAAATTTTGTACCGGTGACCCTGGTGATACCTTGACTTGTTTTTTTTTTTTAAATTCTTCCAACCTACTGAATGAATTGCCATGAATTTTTGCATCCATGTCCATGTAACCTGCAGGATGAATTATACTTTAATTGTAGCGATCTCTTGACTTTTCCACTTGTGCCATCATCAGGACAAACATTTTATCAACTCCAGTAAGGCGCAAATATTTGTAAAAATAGGCAGTCCCACCATCCTCAGCTTTATTTTATGTGTATCTACAGTTTGCATGCTAATTAGCTATAGATGCAAATATGCTAATCTCTAGTAGTGACGATGGCGAATATTATACTTGTGAAGTAGTGTCAAATTTAGCATGTTAGCATGCTGAAATCAGTGTTTACTCAAGGCAGAGCTGTGTGTAAGTGCAGCATTATGTTAGATTTTATGTTAGCTTTATTTAGAAAAGAAAAGCAAACATACAGTCAGGCAGTCTTTGCATTTAAGATAAGGTTTTATTCTTAACCTGTTCAAAGTTTATTAAGAGTGTGTTCTTTTTTTTGCTACAGAATGTCATTAGACCACACCTGAAGGTGTGTTTTTCCCTAGAGAATAGATTCTTCTGTCCAAGAGGCTAACTTGGGAGTTTGGGAGTCTGTTTTGTTCTGCACTGGTGTTGAGTTTACTGTGTCAACAGAAATCTGATGACTAAACACAATGACCTGGGAATACACAAACACTCTCACACATGCACACACACTCTCTTTATTGTTCCTGGCCAGGTCAGCTCGCTGTGTGTGATGGATCTTTCTACCAGCTGTATCACATGACATTCATATAAGCCAGTAAAATTCACATGGAACAAAAGAGGGAGGGGCTGGATCATGCGAAACATTAGTCCGTCTACACCTGTCTCTAAAAGCTACAGTACACACACTGAGCAGGACAGAGGAGCTTAGACAGGAAGAAAAGGTAAGGAATCGTCAATGTAGATTAGTTTGTGAGGTGAGCACAGAGGAGGAAAGGATAACAGTTTAAATGGACAGTCCTTGCAAGTAGTTATCAAATGCATGGGAGGCAGCGGGAGTGGAAGCTTGGACAGCAACACAGCATGAGTGTCAAGGGCAGAGGTGGGGAACAACAAGGTTAAGAGAGAGGGAGCTGTAGACACCAGATGAAATCAGAGATGAGCAAACGAAATAACATGTCACTAGCTGAGCTTCACTGTAGGACCACGAACCAGACGTTTGTGTAATTGAACTACATTTTTTGAAATTTAATTTAAATGTGGAGTAAAACTTCCAAGATCTAAGCATTTGTGAGCCCTTTTTTTTCCTTTTTTTATCTGAACACTTGTTTGTGTACATGTCTGGTGTTTTTTTGTTTTTTTTTACTCTGGAGCTTTCACAGTGAGTGGGGCTTTTAGTCTTTGTCCTTGTACTTATCAGGGGTTTTGACTTTATCTGGATGTGGCTCTGTTTGTGTGTTAAAGGGCACAGTGGACTTGGAGCGTGAGGAAGGTGAAGAGTGTGAAGAGAATATGGAGGTTTTCGATGACAGCAGCTCCAGTCCTTCGGGAACCCTCCGCAACTACCCGCTAACCTGCAAAGTCCTGTACTCATACAAGGTATAAAGCAGCAATCACTCTCTGCAGTTTCATGGTTGCACGCTTACCTACACACATACCAACGATCTGCTGCCAGGAAGGGAGCTCCCACAACACAGTATGATGCATATTCATGTGCGCAATGAGACAACAACATTTGAATATTAGAGTCGTATTTGTATAAACCGAGAAATACCGAAGAATTTGCAATTAGCGGCCATGAAATCTTTAGCAATTTCAAATGAATTTTTTACAAAAAAGTCTCTGCTGTGAAGTATGATTATTCTCTTTCTTTTTCTCATCCTCATTTTCTTTCTCTTTCTGTCTTTACCCCTTGGTGGGCCTCTCCCGCAGGCCTCTCAGCCGGACGAGTTAACTATTGATGAACAGGAGATGTTGGAGGTCATTGAGGATGGAGACATGGAGGACTGGGTCAAGGTGCTTAAACACACATCCATCACATAGATGCGTATCACATTTGTTTTTGCAACAGGTATTATCTCACTAGCTCTGTCCGTCTGCCCACACGTGTTTGTGCGGCATCTTCGCTGTTCATTTTCCTCCCAGGCACGCAATAAGACCGGTCAAGTGGGCTACGTCCCGGAGAAATACCTGCAGTTCCCAACCTCCAACAGTCTTCTGAGCATGCTCCAGTCTCTGGCTACGCTTGACGCCCGATCACACACCTCGTCCAATTCAACGGAGCCAGAGCTGCACTCTGGCTGCATCAATGGAGACACAAATAGTAAGTATTCTGTAAACCCAGTAACGGCGAATTATTCTTTGTAGTAATTACGCTAAATGCCAGGAGTTTCAGCAAATGAAGTTAGTTCCACTTGCATCAGTGTAAATGTTGTTCCCTCGTAATGAGGTTATTATGGACTGAGGCATTTTTCTCTTTACTGCTCCAATGAAGTCCAGCTATAGGAAACACTGATTTTGCTAAGCAGGGTGTTACTGGAAAGAGCAAATGTGGAGGACGTCCACTGAACCATGCTGGGTAAATCATTGTGAAATTACCCAGTAAATCCCAAAAAATGGAAGAAAAATACGAGCCACGATTCAATAAAAGCAGAGTTTAATAAGACATCCTACCTTTGGTCAACTTTCATAAGTTTGGTCTCTGCTGGTTCCTCTTTTATCCATTTCTATTTAGCAATTAGAAATGTTGTTGCTGTCGTTCCAGTGGCTCACTGGAACAGAAACTAGTTCAAAGTGAGTGGAGAGAACTGAGCAAAGAGAAGAGAGTGGTTAAAATTGCCTTTCAATTTAATGAAATGGGCAACACTTATGGTCTGTCTCTTATTTTTACAACCCTGTCCAAACACACACTTTGGGCGTTGAAAGTCTAAAAGCAGCCGGCAGTGAAAGAAGTCATCAAGCTCACAACTTAATTTAAAAGTAAATTAAATTGCCGGACACAAGCTTGGAGCTGAAATTCACAACAGCCTCTAAAAAAGGCTGGAGATACTTTTGCTCAGAGAAATGTTGGCAAGGCTTGCTGAACCACACCTCTGGTCGACAGTGAAAATAACATCTAACTTATTAAGTTAGATAATGAATAACATATATTAATGGTTTTTAACCTAGCTTGTACATTTTCACTGCAGGAAAAACAATAAGGGGAAGTAACCAGATTGTTATCTGTTCTGTCATTTTTTATGTTTGTCCTTCTGTCCTTATTGGCCTTATTTCTAACCATACCATTTTTTCCGTCTCCTCCTACTCTTGCTTTCAGTGTCTACTCTACCTGAACACTTGGACACAGCTCCTGAATAAATCCTCTCACCTAATTATCATTACAGTTACAGCTTTCTGTCTTCTCTGTATCTCCCTCTCTTCAGCTTTGTGTACCATTTTTTTCTATGACAATGAGGACCAAGCAGGCAAGGAGCTGCCTTTTTCTTCAGAATAATTGTTCCTTCAGTGTGACTCTAATTGCTTTCTCTCTCCATCTTTATCATCCTTTCTCTCTGCAGTGGTGTACGTCCGCGCACTTTATGATTATGAGGGCCAGGCAGATGAGGAACTGTCCTTCTCCGAGGGAGCTGTGATCCGCCTGTTGAGCCGCGACACTCAGACGGACGATGGCTTCTGGGAGGGTGAACTGAACGGGCGGGTGGGCGTTTTCCCCTCTGTGCTCGTAGAAGATCTCACTGAGAATGGGGAGCCCAGCGGAGGAGGGACGGGTGACACACAGGTACAGTAACACCTGAACACACAGGAATAAATCTCACAGATAACACAAGGAACAAATATTGAGGTGATTTTATGTGGCAAAAACAGAGTGGGATAACTGAAAAAGCAGATTTAAAATAGAGACATGCCCCCACTTAGGTAACACACAGACATTTAGTGTCTGAGCTGGATATTTGGTCTTATCAGCCTTTCCTCAGGGCAGAAATACCACGGATTGAGTGTAGTCTACTGTGCCACTTTATACCCCTACTTCCCTCCCTTTCCTGCCTGTTGTCCAGTTGATCTATCAGCAGGGCAGAGTTCACAAACAGTGGATCAGAACTGCTGTGTTCCTGCAGCGCTCTGATAAAAACCCGGCACCGCAATCAGAGAAGAAGTTCTTATCTGTGCCACTGAATGCTGCCCTATTAGTGGTTCAGTAACAGGAAGGATACAGCCTCTCCCTTCCTAGAAGCCTGCAGACATAACACGCAACACGGCAACTTTTAGCAACATTTAAATGTTATGTATTTAAATGTTTGAATCGCTGTATAGAGAAAGATTTAATGTCAGTTTGAGGAGAGGGTGTCTGAAGATTGACTGAAAAAAATATGCATTATTATCCTGGCTGATGATATGCAAACAGAAAAGTTGTGTGTAGTAAACCAGTGGTATTTCTATAATCTGATCCTGAAAGTAAAAATCACTGACTTTTTGTCATTTTATAATTTAGCAGTTTTGGATTAGTCTTCCAAATGTTGTCAGTGTTTTTTCCAGCAGTAGGAGAAAGATGTTTTCATTAAAAAGGCTTGAAAACCCTACAATACCCTACACATCAACAAGTAGCTGACAGACAGCAAGTAGGTGAGAGTATGATGGATGGATATGTGCCAAACAAAGATAAATTAATGCAGTTAATGCACTGGTAATATCAACCAGTTAGCTCCATACTGTTTTTCCTCTTACATTTATATGCCTGCGTACATGTTGTTTATGTAGCTTTTCCTTCTTTTATTTTGTTTGAGTTCTTCCTTTTTCTTTTTCTATAGCTGCTTTCAGACATGCATGTCTTTCCATTAATCTAGTGGTATCTGAACGTGTCAGCTCCATATCTTTTGAAACAACCCAGCCACTTTCGCACAAAAGTCATAATGGAATTACTAGGCTTTACATTTCTGTATCATTGTTAACATGGCATATGTCGTAACTGCATGCCATTACATTCATGGATAAAAGTACAACTGAGATGAAGACAGTCAACAGGTTAGATTAATGAAATCCACCAATGATGATTGTAATCTGGGTTTTGATTAAATGTTTACAGCAGCTAAAGTTAAGTTTGTTGCTTCCAGCTGTTTTTAGGAGTTTAGTAAATAACTGCAGCATTGGACAGCAGCAGGATCCATTGAGAGTTGTGCACATGTAGGCACAGAGAAAAAGGAAAAAAAGGATTCTAATCAAAAAAAAAAAGAAAAAAAGTATGAAACCAGCAGTGCTTCATATCCCATGTCTGAAAAAGAGAATTGCTTTCAACCAGTCGGATAAATTTTATGGAGCTTGGCATAGCCCACTGATACAGAGATGAGAGGATGATCCCTTTAGTGTCCATCAGGCCAAGATTCATATTCAGAGGACATATTGACCTCTAACTTTATTTCTTCCCTTTAAAGTTCAAGGTTCTTCCACAACCTGCCTCTCTTTCTTCACTTTCTCAGGTCAAGATGAGTTCAGTTATTGGATGGTCAGTTTCATTACCGACAAAAGCTTTTTACTCTATATAAAAGGCAGAGATGCATTTATTGTGGATGTGTGCATTTTATGGTCCAAATTGTTCAGCCTTGACTTAATTCAATGACAGTGGTGAATTTTATACTGTCATCAATTTTTTTTTTTTACAATATTTGATGCTGTGTAAAGTAGATGGGACTTGTTCCAAGAAGTTTAAAAGTCAAAGATGAGCAGAATATGATGGATTTTTTTTTTTTTTTTTCCGGTTTCTTTCCCTTTCTGTAGATCTCTCCATCGTTGAAGCTGCCATCTTCTCTCCCACCTCTCCCGTTGTATGACCAACCTCCCATCAGCCCTTTCACCAGCCCTGAGACCTCCACCCCACCTCCTCTGCCTCGCTCGCCCTCTGCTGCACTTAACGGGGAGCATAAGCCTCCAATACCCGCCTCGTCACACAAAGGGCCGCTGTCCACCCACAGTAAGGCGCACGGACACAAACAACAACTTTAATCAGCCACAAAAGATCATTGGGGCTTTTTTTATTTGAAACTTTGTCTCTCGTTCTGCAGATCAAAGCTCTGGCAGGAGTCCAGTATCTCCAGGATTTGCTCAGACTCAACCACTGCGATTCACTCCTGAAGGAGGCCCGGGCAAGCTACGACCTGTCAGTATCAAAGTTATTCAAAGTCATTTTGTATGTACTATGTTAATGTTTCCTTTGATGGTAAATCTATAGTGACATGTATTCAACAATCATCATTTTATGCACAAAGGAAAATTATTATAACCTTTATGAAATCAGAGCCATAGTTTTAGAAAGGTAGCTTTTGTCAGAGATAACAAGGTAAATATATTTGATCTGTAGATATATTGGACTTTTGAATGTACTTTGTGAAATGTACAGTATGACATACTTTCATACTCAAAAAAACATTCTGTGTTTTGTGTGTAATGTTTTAGGCATTTCAAATTCAGTTTATTACAATATAATAATAGAAATAACCAACATTAGCAGTACAACATTTTACACAAACTCTGTTTCTCTCTGATTCTTTGTGAAACCAAGATGTTGCATAAGTGTTCATTAACTGTATGACCTGTGGATCCCAAAGATGAGTTCAAAGTACTGTGTTTATTTGAAAACAGCCGCTAAAAGTGGAGAATAAATGCTTCTTACCTTTTGCCTGCACTTTTTGATGATAAAAGGTTTGTGTCACACTGCAGGTAGCGAGCATTATGCTGTTTGTCAAATTAAGAAAAGTAGGCCATCTCCACTGTTGCTTTGAATTAAGCTTTTCTCACTTGTCTTAAACTTACATAATGTTTTTAAAAAATTTTCTCCACTGCAGGTGCGAGCTGCTCCACCTCCACCCAAACAGCACCCCCGCCGACAGCAGGAGAAGAGCGACAAGACGGAGGAGGTGGAGATCACGCTGGTGTGACAGGCAGACAAGCTGACGGCCGGTTACAGGCGCACAACAAAAGAAAAACAGATGAAAGACAGACGTATCCTACAGGCTGAGGAAGCGAACTGCTCTAAACTGAAGTGAGCGTAAACAAAGTGATGTGAAGCAAACCGAACTGAACCACGTCGACCCCCTCCGGCCGCTCCGCATCTTCTCTCGTCCTCAAGTTGAGGAGGAGAGCAGACAGAGGGGACAACGCCAGAGTATCCAATTAAAAAATCTCTGTATTAGCTTCCTGATGAAGTGCAGCAGTAGCTGCCCCCACATGCCTCTTCACCCTCCCCTGTCCTTCCATTCTTGCCTTAAAACCTCACCTCAGTGGGCAGCAATCAGAGCGCAGTGAAGA
This sequence comes from Stegastes partitus, assembly GCF_000690725.1. Lineage (NCBI taxonomy): Eukaryota > Metazoa > Chordata > Actinopteri > Pomacentridae > Stegastes > Stegastes partitus. The sequence continues at coordinate 25,995 of NW_007578196.1, read as the reverse complement.
GGAGGAGGAATGTTTAGAGAGGGGGAGTGTGAGGAAAAGTTAATGATGGGTTTGGCAAGTTTTCTTTTGTCTTGTTAAACTTACTTTAAGATTGGAACGCAGTTTATCTCTCTGCTACATTTCACGTGTTTCACTCAGTTGCTAATTACTAATTATGAAGTTTTTAAAATATTTTGGAGCCCTATAACTGACGAAATGTAGGCAGGGTTGTCAGATTAGTCAAATAGATAACGGAATACATGAATAAAACAGGGAAAATGCATTAATGTCAATGAAGTTCTATATTTTTATTTTATTTAGACCTTGAATCAGCTGATAAAATACATTAAAATGCTATTTATTTAAGTCTTCTTTTTATCTATTCCCTATTGCCCACACACACTTGAGCAAAACTCATTTTTTAAAAATTTGAAGGCACAACTTGAGAAATGAGTAAATAATCTTTTTTATCGACAGAATATGTTTTCATGTAGATAGTTAAAAGAGCCTTAGTGGATTCTTGAGATAAATCAAAACAGCCGATGGCATTCTTATTTCAACTTTTGGGTTTTGCAGACATCCCTGGTGAATGTCCCTCTGCTAAAACCAATGTTTTGCACCAGTTTTGCACCAATTGGAAACTAACGCAGTCCTCTATTGTGAAGGAAGGTGGATCAGAAATTGTTAATGATTAAATGTTTAAAAAGGAAAGCAAAATGAATTCAATCTGCTGCTAAAAACGTACATGTCTAATACCTTTCACTACATTTCTGGGTGTCAGTGCTCTCTCAAAAGTAAGCTTGATGAAAGAAATAAAGAGAAAACTTGCCAAGTTTGTCATGTTTTGGAGTGTTGTGGGGGCTCAAGCAAATGGACAGAGAAACTGGGCCCCAGCCCTTCCCTCGCCATATATAGTCATTATCATCATACGTATTTAATGTGTATTAGTACAGTACATTACTGTTGTCATAGGAATGTTATGCACAGCGTTTCATATAGACTAACTCAGCTGAATGGAAAACCATGTCTGATATGTAGTGGAAGTTTTATCTTCATCTTATACTGAAAGGGCGTTGTAAATACAGTGGGACGGGGAGATGAAAGGGGAGAAGGTGGGAGAGGATGAAAGACAACGAGAGACAAAAGGAGGCTGGATCCTCCCCTCTGCTCTTATCTTCACCTGTCCTCGCATCCCTCCTTTACGTCTCCCCCTCTTTTCTCTAATGTCTGTTCTGTCCGTTGGCAGTCAGTGTGAATCAGTGGCTATCATATACACACATACAGTTGCATTATATTACACACACGTTGCTATATCTTCTCTCATTCTGCGTGTTTGCCTCACGGGTTGGTTCAGGAGAAGGCGAAATTGTTGGTATTCACTATGTGGTGACAAAGAAAAGTTTTATTTGAGATGATATAGACACTGAAAAATATCTGAGGGAGTCAGGAGTTTTTTTCCGAAGCACAGAATGAACTGTATAGTATTTCTCCCTACAGATCATATCTCCTCTCGCGTTGATTTTCATCATTTATAACATTGTTCAGTTCAGCTATGACGTATATCCTTGTTTACTTGACACGCATTACATTCGCAGGTATTATTTTTCTCTCTTGTCCCGCCAAGCTTCCCCCGTCACATCGCTATGTGAGCGTAGCTTTGTAATGCAGCAGAGAAAACGTTCATAAAAACAAGTGAACCTTTAACTTTTTTCCTTATCTTTTCATCGTGTCTTACATTTCAACTTTGATTAACGATGGTAGGAACAGAAATCAGAAGAGGTGTATAAAGCAAATATATCATGGACGGAACTAGCCATTGACATTCAGATGGAGCTAAGTACAAATCTGTGGTGTTTTTTTACTCAAAGTAAATAAATCTCCCCCCTTACATACCCTTCAAGCCTTTAAAACTCCTTGCCTAAAGGGCAGCGTAGCACTTTTATTTATTTGTACCTTCCCTGGAAAGTAGCAGTACCTTTGCGTAGCGTCAGCATGAATAGAAAAGACTCTGATGAATCATTGTAGTTACAAATACAGAAGTCAGAGTTGTTCTTCTTCATTCTGATTCTATGGACACTCTTTGTTTCAGTGTGACTGATACTTTTTTTTTTGTTGTTTAGAAGAAAAAAAAAACTCTACTCTTCCAAAGAGATGGAGAGATGATTGTGGACAGTGTCATTTGGTGTTGATTTATATTTAAAAAATACTAAACAAAAATTACATGAAGGGATGTTTTGAATGCACACATGGAGGGAATGTGTTTTCTGGTCTCGGGATAGGCCTGGCTGTTTGTGAGTGTGATTGTTTATAAGAGAGAGGAGGAATTTTGATCAGATCTGTGTTTGTCTCTGAAGATGTGTCCCAGTTCCTTATTACATATTACCAAGTTTTGAGTTCAAAGAGTGTTCGCACTGAATAAATTACAGCATTAAGTTTACTGCTGATTGTCAGTATGGGTACTGAATTCACTTAGTTTTTTTTTTTTTAGAGGGGTGTTGTTGAACTCTGATGTCCCAGAATGCAATGGAGAAGCTGCTCACAGCTCGAAACAATTTACACTTATTGTTTTTCCAGAAATGTGACAGTAAACATAGAAAAAGCTGTCTCTTTGTTAAAGATATTATCAGTAATGCTCCAAAGTTGGAGTTTTGCTGGCCAAAAGTCTATTCATTCATTGTATTCTAACTGCAACAACAGTTTGGAGTATGAAGAGAACTCACAGTATTGTATTAGTATGTAGTTTGGTGTTGGGGCACAGCTTTAGGCCTCATGCAAGAAGAGAAACAAAGTCTCTATCTGGGCTCAAACTGATTGGTTTCCTCTTTGCAAAGTGGAGATGAATTATATCAGATTGAGAAAAGCGATGCGAGAAATGAAACCACAACATTTTTTTGTAGCATCAACACCTAACAAATTGAAGCATGCTGGAATTAGTTTCACTTTCAGATACGAACCTCTGCTCTTCTGCTGTTGGAGGACTTAGCATTGACTTGAACAGCAGCCTCTCCTTGATCTCTCTGAGATCTTATTTATAACAGTTTTCAAACTTGTTTTGAAGTTTATGGTTTGGAGCAACGTCCGCAGAACTTCCCACCATAAATGCTCGATCAGTCAGTCTTATCAAATATAACATTTATGGCTTTTTGTTGCCAGTTGCCTCTTTGAACATGATTATTTTCCCTTTTTGACAGTCCCTTTGGTCCGCTACAGTGTTCAATTTTTATTGGTATGAGCCTGTTTTTGGTTTTTATGTTTTATATAATTCTTTATTTTTCATGCGCGGATTTGGAGCAGCACAGCTGCTGTTATAAACGATGTGGTGGATAAACTGGCCTTCTCTCTCTTCACAGACTGTTGCCATGGTGACAATAATGAGAACAGGTGCAAAAGTCTTTCTGCATATTATTATTGGCTGTACAAAAAATAAAGTTTGTATTTATTGTGTACAAATGTTAATTAATAAAAAAATATGGAAAAGTTGTTTCTCTGCCACTGTGAATTTTTCGTGTATGTATTTGCATGTTTGTGTCAAACCTGAGCATTGTATACACATTTGAGAGTTTGTGTAATTGACGTGTGTGTGTGTGTGTGCTGTGTAGATGTTGTAGTGACGAGATGTGGGCGTGATTATGATAACACACTCTATAAACACCCGAGGCAAGAGTTTCCTGAGTGGAGCAGGAGGGAAAAGAGGAACAGCAGCACAGAGGAGCAGCAGCAGCTGAAATCTGTCTGTTTGGGTCACTGAATATGTTCCTGACAAAACTTGTCTACACTTATATTTTTGTGTTTTAGCAGTAGCTGTTGATCCGGCATGCACTCTGGAGGAAAACAAATCGACCGCTCTGCTTCACATCCCAGCTGCAGCTCGTCCTGTGTGAAAATATACTTATGCTCCAACCCAGAGGGTATGTAAGTGACTCATGATACTAAAGGACCAGCTAAAAATTTGGAAATGAACAAAAAGCTGATACTTCAGATGTATATGTGTGTTAGTTTATGTCTGACTTGGTGGTGTTTTTTGAGTTACTGTGCAGAGGTGCATCCTGGTTGTGTTTATGTTCTGTGCAGACAGTGTGGTGGAGCGTAGAGCTCTGAGAGAGAATGTGTTCCCCAGATTCAGAGAGCACTGCAGACACTCACTGGGGCTGGAAGTCAGGGTGAGTATGTAGCTTACTTTTTGAAATTATGCAATCTGTATAGAAAAAACTTTAGTCGTGCTGTGTGTGTGGTATATTGTAGTGGAAGAACATTTTGGCATCCTTTCTGTCCTTTTCACACTGGCTGAGGCCTTATTATGCAGGCACTGTTGCTTGTATGCAAGAACACAACAACTTGAATTGCATAAATGCTTTCACTATTGATGGTTGGCATCATTAGTTGGTTCATTATAAAGCAGTAGTTCCTGAGCATAAAGTTGTTTGTGTTCACAGTGGTGTGTCTCTGATGGTTATTCTTCTAACATGAGGACCTGTGCATCGGTTTGTCTTAAGGAATAACACAGAAGCACAAAATCCAAAAATGCATTTAGAGTATGGGAACTAAATATCCTGAATAGCTGTTGCCAGCAAATTTATTTTCTGCCAGTTGACTAAAAAAAATAATTGACTTCAAGTGTTTTCAGCGCAAAACCTTATTAACCCACAGGCTCCATCTCGAATACACCCATGCGTAACGTTATATTCACTGCCAACAGTGGAATACAAAAGCAATAGTATTTGGTTGCTTCCAGGTGTGTATGTGTGCACGTGTGTGTGCGCGTGTTTGTGTGTGTGTCTTTATTCTTTCACACTTTCCCCCTGAGGCCGTTCCTGTGAAGGTGCAGTCAATTCTACTCAACTTTGCTTAATTAAAACGGACAACAAAGAGCATGAACAGCTGTAATGCGACTATCTGGATTGTGTGTTGGTTTTTTCTCATGCATGTGTGTGTGTGTGTGTGTGTGTGTGTGTGTGTATTAAATCACCTCAGGACAGTTCAATCAGCACATTGTGTTGCGTATCTCTATTCATCCGCATGTGTGCTTACACAGAGGAAAGAACATGATACGTTATTTAGCCACCACTGAGCCACTTGTTACTGGACGTCGCTGTCCCGCCTCGATTCTCAGTCATCTCACTCCTACGTTGTTTTTAACCTTTTACGCTGTGTGTGTGTATGTGTGTGTGTGTCTGCAGGTGATCGATCCGTTTGAGTCCAGTGATCCCAGGCACTGGCCTGATGAAAGCAGCAGACAGCAGCTGATACAAGAATGCAGAGAAAACTCTGCTGGACCTTTTTTACTAGTAAATGAAATCCCCTGGAATAATGTAGTCAAGATTCAAGATTTCATTTCTCTATGCATCTGTACACACACACACACACACACACACACACACACACACTAAATCCCTCCCCCAGCCTGCATCAGTACCACAGAAAATACAACAACCAACAGTAGGTTAAAATGGTAATTCAAACATATATAATAAATACAGAGTCATGTCACAGGCACTAACAGCAGCACCACACAACAGGAATACAGGAGCTAAATGCTTTTTGTATTATAAGCTTTAAAAATAGCGCTTTTTGGACTTTTTGTGGCATCCTGTGGTTGCTTTAGATCATCTATAAAGTCACAGGTTCTAAACAACATCCGTTTACCTGAGTCTGTGTTCACAGCCACCAAACTGTTATCTTACCTGTTTAAAAAAAAAAAAATCCCATCTGTCATCAAGTCTGCTTTATAATTCACTCATTAGGCAGCATTTCTTGCAATCTCTAAGTGCAGATTCCACAGTTAGGGGTACAGGATGTGTGAAAAACAAAGCAACAGAAACAGCTGCTAATACAGGTAAAACTGGTAAAAAAAAAAAAGTGCTCTGACACAGCCTCAACACAAATGTATGATTATTAAAAACACAGGCCTGTTTGAGGTGCCTCTCCTTTATGCACAACCACTGAAGCTGAGCAGCAGAGTAGTTTAATCATGCAAATTAAAGACACATTCATCACAGTCTTTTCTAACTTTTGCTTATAATTGAAAAAAAAAAAAGTTCCTTTATGAGTTCATAAATTCATAAACAGAAATGTGTACTGATCTGTATTCAACAATGCATCTCCTGCTGCTGTCCCTGCTGTGTCCACATGGTGGTGCTGCAGGCTCTGGTAGGACACCAGTATGGCCCAGCCAGCCTGGCCACCCAGGTGGAGGTGTCAGAGTACCAGCTGCTGCTGCAGGAGAGCCAGCAGGCGGGCGTCAGCACCCAGGAGCTGGAGAAGGTTTACCAGAGGGACGAGAGCAGCGTCCCTGCCTCCTACTGCCTCCGACCTCCACGCAGATACACCTGTTGTTCTCCGGTGACTACACTCATTTAGTTGTTCCCTCTCTGAGTTTCACTGCTTCGTTTGAATTTATTCATTCCAATTAAGAGCCTTATGTTGAGTGGGCAGGAAGAGGTTTAGTCCTCTGAACCCAAAGCAGTTGCTGGGTGTGTTTTTTTGCTGCCGCCACATAATATACTCACTGTGGGCTCATGTTTCACTGCAATATAAAGTCCTGCAGCTCTATGGAAACAGCACAACCATGGCTAGGAGTGGGAAGAGCTCAAACATGTTGTGTGTGCTGTTGTAGACAGTTACAATGCAATAAATCATAAAAAATAGATCAAACAAATATCAAGTTTCTCTGGTTTATTTTACACCCCAAAATAGAATCAACATGTACAGCTTCTTTTTCAAGTGGCCCACAGATGTTACCAACACTGGAAAAAAAATGTTGACTTTATATACTCAAAAGATTTTACTGCTTACAGTTTTATTTGTTTCCATACTTGCCTTGCATATGCTCTGCCCAGGATTTTTTCATGTGATTGTCACAAATGATTTATCAGTTGTGCCAAGCAATTTATTTTTTTATTTTTTTATTTATTTTTTATTTTTTACAGAATCTGTTTAGAGCAAACAGATTGTCATGAAATATCACAGTTTTATATGTATATCTAATTATCTTAGAGTGTATGCCATATTTTAAATATTAATTGCAAAGATAGACATTGTCCTTACACTAGTGGATTGTGATGTTTTTTTTTGTCTTTTTTCCTCCCTGTTCAGCAGACAGAGGTTAAGGAGGAGGAGCAGAACAAAACAGAGGCTAAAGATGCAGAGCTGAGGAAGGTGTTTCAGACAGCTGTGAGTCTTTGTGTCCACAGTGACCTTATGACCCCAGAGAAAGCCAAAGGCTACTACAGATCAGGTGAAATATCCGCTGTGTGTCTGTGTCTGTGGATTTATTTTTCTTTCTTGAAGTGTAGTTTAACTGTTTGTCTTCAGCCCTTGATGCAGATCTGCGATTTGCTCTGGACAACCGTCCTGATAACAACATGGTGAGACGCTGCTTGGTCTATGTCCACAAGGTCATCAATGCAAGAGGAGAGAGAGACAAAAGTGAGACGAATTTACAGCTGCAGCCAAAATCAGAGGTAAAAGTCATTCATCACTGTAACATGAGGAGTTGTTGTGGCATTATATTTGTGGCACAAATATAATTCCATAAGTTATTAGTCATGATACACCTCACTTACACTCATTACCCATTCTTGATTGCATATAAAGTAGTTTGAGACATTTATTAAAAGTGCATTTTTCATGCTCTGACAGGGTTGAATTTTATTCTGCCTTCAATTACCAATGATCTTTTTCATTATATTAGTTTTGAAAGGTAAGAAATTGTGTGTCACAGTCAATACATGTGGGAACTTTTCTGTCTTTTTACAGACGAAGAAATTACAGAAACAGCCCAGCTTCTTTTCAATTATTATTGAAATTATTATTACTGTTCAGTTGAAACATTAGTCAACTCTACTCTAAAATCTACAGTTCCAAATAAACAGAATAGAAAAATATTAGCTCATTTCTTCTTATAGCATTATTAGTTGTACAACTGATGTAACCAGAAAGTTACATCTTGTTTGCATATTGTGTAAAATTAACACTTTTCTTTTGTACACGTTGCAGCTTTTATTCCAAGTCCAATGCACATTTACATTAAAGATCCTATTTGCTATCCTCTGATTTAGGTATATAGGTTTTCAATCATTTCAAATAAACAATATGTGTTTTATATTTATATTTCTCAACATTTGAGCAACGTCAGATCTGGCCATTTTGATCTGCTTTGCTATTGTTGCCTGAAAAACCAACACTGATATATTCTAGATTTAATACAAATAATCACATCATGGAGCTCTGAGAAACGAGGAAACCTACTCAGATCTTTCATAAACATTTAATTCGACAATCCTTAAGCATTATATCATGAAATCATGCCTTCTAAATGACTAGCAGAGCACCTATACTCTCCTGGACAGTGTGTGATTCTTTAAATTATGACTCACGGCAAACGTGAGCTCAATGAACAGTTTCATCTGTTAAAACTGCGGAAAATGAGAAAAACACTCTTTTTGTTCCGTATTTTCAGTTTGAGACGTCTGACCAGGCCGCTCTGAGGAAAACACCCACCAGCGATGAATTATTGTCAGAGCTTCGTGACGTCTTCCTCCCTGCTCTCGTCACTTCCTCCAAACTTCTAGTCTACGCCACAACCACTGAGTGCGACCGTCGCCATGGTTACACAACGACCAGGAGGCGGGGCTATGTCGAGCGTCTGTGCCAGCAGGTTTACTCTGACCTCGTGGGGTTGATGGACGACCTGAACATCTCTGAAGACTGTGACCTCGGCGATGCTTTATCCCGAGAGGAGGCCGAGCAGAAGGAGCTGTGTGACATCCTCGCTCGATTTTACGACGTCCATCAGCCGGAGGAGGAAAAGGTCAGGATGGAAGGTTTTACAGAGACAAGAAAACAGTCATATTTTTACCTGCCTCTGGTGTGGGCAGTACTTTAAAGTTCTTCAGCTGTCGTTTTCTGTCATTGTTATTTTCTACTTTATTGTCACTGTGTATTGAAGCTTTCATGAAAGTTGGTGGCAAAAAATTTCCGCAGCAGTTTAGCACCACTGAAGTTTAACTTTCACTGGTTGCAGGTCAGAGCCTATGTGGAGCAGAGGGACCAACAGCGCCCACTGGTGGTGATGGGAGGACCATGCACAGGGAAGACAGTCCTGCTGGCACACTGCACTCAGCAGGTAGGAGCACTGCAGTGAAATGTGAAACTGTTCTCATAAATTAACTGTTCTTGCTATTTTCAGAAAATATTTCAATAAAGGTTGTGTTCACATTGGATTTTAAGGTTCCCTGTAGCTCTTAATAACTTTCCTATTCAGGATCCAAACAGCAAAACAATAAAACAGTAAAGCACATGCTGCAAACAGTGGCATTGGAAATATATATTCACAAATAAATACACATATTCCTCCTTTATTTGGCTTATTATTTGTTTTTAAATTAGTAAAAAAAGGCAGTTCATTTTAAAAATATCTGTTCCTGTTTGCGTAATAACTGGATTTAATTCATGGATTGAACTAAATGAAATTATTAGACAGTCTTAGTTTTCATATTGTAAAGCAATCACATTTTTGTCTTTTGCTGTTCCTTTTTGACAATTTGATAAATAAAAATGCACATTATGAGTAAATAAAACTCTCATTACCAAAGCTGGTAAAAAAAAAATTATAGATTTTTTTATTCTGTTCTTTTCATTTTGGTGCTGGTGATTCTCCTCTGTTGACTTAAACAAAGCTCTTGAGAGGGTTGAAAAACCCCTCTATCTATAACCCGTAGCTCTATCAAGAGAAATTACTGACAAAACAAGAAAAATAAAATGGTTCAAAAAAAGACTAATTAGCTGCCAAACATAGAAACGCAAACCCAAACGAAAGGACATTTGCATTATGCTGGAATGTGTGCTACATGGTCTTGCTAACATCAAATCAAGTTCTCCTTCTCTCTGGCTCTTTCCACAGATCAAGTCTTGGCTGTCAGACAGCGATCCTGTGGTGATCGGTTATTTTTGCAACCTGTCAATCAATACTTCACCAAAGCATCTTCTGTCCAGCCTTTGTTATCAGATAGTTTGCAGATATCACACTGACTCCTCCTCAAAGCAGGATCCCAGCTTCAACCCGAGCGCTGATCCAGACAGTCTTAGGTGTATCACAAACCCCAGAGAGGACAAAACCAGCTGCAGTCCAACATCTGTTCTAGATTCTCACCATGAACCCACCAAAGAGCAGAACCTGAACATATCCTGTCCAGATCCTAGAGGATTCACTTCTGACATCATTAAACCTGACGTTTGTCTGTCTGAACTTAAAGAACATCTCTCATCCCTCTTCACCCTCCTTCCTTCTACCAAACGGCCTCTCATTTTGTTCCTTGATGGCTTGGATCAACTCGAAAACAACTTTGGCCCTCAGATCATCAAGAGCCTCCCCTCCTCCCTTCCACCAGGCGTCAAACTCATCCTCACGGTTTCCTCCAACCGAAAACATCTCCTGCAAGTCATCAAACTACATTACCCACAAGGCGGTCCTCCTCAGTGTGTGTCAGAGGGTGATGGGGAGGTATCAGGATATGTATGTGTGCAGCTGGGATTGGTGGACAGGAAACAGTGTGTGAAGATGCTGACGTCGCTGCTGAGAGGTTCAGGGAGGAGGGTGACTTCAGGACAACAAGCTCTGGTGAATCAGGCGCTGACGTCCTGTTGTCTTCCTCTCTACGCTCGACTCCTGCACGCACACGCCTCGCTGTGGCACTCCGGTATAACTGATACTCTTTATTTTTTGTAGTCACTAGTAACAAATCTCATGAAATGACCAAAAGCACTGTCACTATTTTCCAAATTTGACATGCTGTCAAACAGCACCAAACCCATTCTTTCCTGATATATCTGTCACAAATATTTGGCTTCACATCTTTTTTACAAATATTTTTCATAAACAAATGGCCACAGCGGTTTTCCAGTTTTGCAGCAAGCAGGAAGAATTACTCTGAAAGCATTGATGGAGTAGTTTTTCACTGTGCAAGAAGATCAAAGGAGTGCCAGTATATCTGTATTGTATAAAAACAACAACTGCTAACAGGAAAAACATGTTTTTTAATCAGTACGGAACCTTTATAAAGGGTTGTCATAGGTTTAAAATTGACAAACATGTTCATTGTAATCAAGCAACATACCTCTCCTTGCAGTGAGGTGGGTAACTTATGTGTTTGTAATAGAGTGTAAAACTCTATGGCACAGAACAGTAAGCTCTTCCATTCATTGTTGGTTTTGGACATTTCCCAAGATTTGTAATTGATGACAAAAAAAATACACAATAGGCCACTTTCCACAGCAGGAACTCTGGACAGGCATGAGGTGGTGCTAATGTTCACAGGAACTGCTTTGTAATCAGGGCCTTTCAGCCTTTCCATTTCCATTGTGATGTAGGATCCAAACAGCTTTGATTGTGGGTTTAACTCCAAGTGCACCTAAACAACAGCAAATAGTTTTGACTGGATGTAACCAGTTCTCCAAGCATGTAGGAAACAGAATAATGGAGAATTTGTGATGTAGGATTAAACGCTGAATTTTACATTCTTGAATGAAATGTTAGAGAGGACAAGACTAGTATTAACGAGGACATGGAAAAACCATCTTTAAACATAACTCTGAGTTTACCAAATTGATGTCAAGCCCCACACGGCAGTTTTCAGGGCCAATCAATCGTACGTAGCCTGGAATAGGTACTATATTTCCCCCCCAAATTGGCGGTGAAAGTTGCTCTACGGGGGCGGTTTCAGAACATGCTCAATTGCTAGCCTCCCAAGTTCCTGCATTAGAAAATAGCTTACCTATTAAACTTGAAAATAATTTCAGTACTTTTCACTCATTTCACTTTCTCTTCTCTCATCAGATTCAGATGTGACTGAGTCGTCTCTCCCCGACGGCATCCATTCATCCATTTCTTTTCTCCTGGATCACCTCGAACAGATACACGGCTCTACCCTCATGGCTCGTGCCGTCTCTTACCTCACCCTCTCTCGGACTGGCCTCTCGGAAGTTGAGCTTGTTGACCTGCTGTCCAGTCAAGACGAAGTTCTGGCTGAGCATGTCTGTCCCAGTGAAGGCGCTCAATCTAAGATGAGGATCCCACAAGTTGACGTGGAGAGACTTCTTTTGGATTTAAAGGGCTTTCTTATGAAAAGGAAAGTTGCTGATTCGCAGGTTTTGTTCTGGGTGAGCCGGCATTTCAAACTGGTTGTGGCTAAAAGGTATTTAGGCTCTCATGAGGTGCGGCGGAAGATTCATTCGGAGATGGTGGACTATTTTAGTGGCCGTTGGGCTTGTGGAAGTGAGGAACCACTTCTTGTAAACCAGACATCTAGACTAAACAAGGCCTTGAATGTAGACACAGACAGGCAGCCAACCAGTCAGCCTTTTGTCTTCCCTTCTTCCAAAGATGTTGGTCGGGTAAACATGAGGAAAGTCCTAGAATTGCCTTATCACTTGGAACAAAGTGGCAGGTGGGAGGAGTTGGAACAGGGGTTGTTAATGTCATTAGGGTTTCATCAGGCGATGGTTCAAGCTGGTCTTTTAGGAGATCTGGTAGCCATGTTGGAGCCCGATGAAGGTTCATTTCCGTATCAGTTTTTAAGAGAAAGACTCCTCCTAGCAAGCACATTGAAGTCTTCTGCTTGCTTCCTGCAGAGCTCACCTCTGCAGCTGCTCACAGTGATGGAGACAAGCCTCCTCCCTTATCTAGACGTCTTTCCTGCTCTCGAGTGTTATGTCAGAGAGATCAGAAAGGAGAGGAGGTGCAGAGAACGGGGATTAGGAACAGCAATTTGTCCTAGTCCCTCCACTGTTCTCCCCGTTCAATATATAAAGTGCTACAACAAAACCAAGGATGCTTGTGTAACAGAAACTGCTGCTACAGAGTGCGGGATCGTAGCCGAGACACTGGATGACGGGTCTGCTTGGATCTTGAGTGACTCTGGACGCGATATAGTCAAACTGTCACTGAGCTGTAAACAGGAGGAGCTCAAGTTTGCAGGAGTGAAAAGCAGCAATCAATTCCTCCTGCTTTCAACTCAATGCAACAAGTTGTTTGTGTGGGATGTGGCTGGCCCAGAAATGCTTGTAGAGGTTAAAGCCCATTTGAAGAAAGACTTTGAGTGTAGCCAAACACCAAACAAAATCGAGGGATTTGCTGCTTGTCAGAAAAAGCTATTTTTGTGGTGGAAAGATGAGAGTTTTGTGAGTGTGTTTGACATGTCCAGTGAGACCTTGACTCATTTCCAGTGCCAGGGCTCTGTGACCTGTTTGGCTCTCTCCTCTGATGGATTTTTCATGTTCTGTGGGCGGGATGAAGGCACAGTGTCCATATTTGACATCAAAGCCGGCAGTCTGCTTGGCACCTGTTCAAACTCAAACCACAGTGCAGTTACATCGATAATCCTCTGTGAAGACAAGAGGGAAATGGCGTGTATTGACAGAAATGGGAATGTGTCCTTATGGGATGTGGCAGCCAAATTACAACCGCCCAGACTTGTCAAAGAAAACTTCAATCGGGGAGAATCTAATAACATTCTCAGCATGGATCATTCTGAAGAAATCAATACACTTCTGGTGTGTCAAGCCAACCAGGTTTCTCTGTGGGATACATGTAACTGGGAGCTGTGGGACCAATTCTTGGCTCCAAAAGGGAAGGCCTTCACTCAAGCTGTGCTCTCCCAGGACGGCCACCTTTTCTTGGCTTTGTTAGACACCTGCAGTCTTGTCTTGGTGTGGATGGTCAGCACTGGGGAGTGCGTTCTTTCCTTAGAAACAACCAAGCAGCCCCGTACGCTCTTCAGAATGTCCTCGGATGTCATTTGTGTTCATCAAAACGGCTGTCTGACAGCGTGGGACTCTGAAATGATTGATGCTGCAGGAACAGCTCCGAAAATGGGGTGTGGAGTGAAAGAAGTGGTGGTTGAAAAAACAGGCGCTTGGTTCTACACTGCAGATGGGTCAGAGACAGTATGGAGATGGAGTTCAGACACAGGTTTTCCACATGATAGCTTCCTGCATGACAGCCCGGTGGAAAAAGTGCAGCTTTCTCTGAACAGCATCCACCTTGTGTCACTGTCAGCAGGAGACATTTACGTTTGGCTCACAGAAACAGGTGAGAATGTTGTGCGTATCAGCGGCAGCAGGGCTACAAATATCCTGATTGCCCCTAACAGCAAAATTGGAGTGAGCATTTCTAAGCGAGGCCTCTCCCGGGTTTGGAAGATGGCACATGGGGGCATCGTTTGCAGCATACACCCGTACCTGTCTGACGCTCAGGTGTCTCCAGAGAGCACGTATCTCATTGGCCGTTGCGATGGAGACCTGCTGGCTGCCAGTCTATGGTCGGGCTCCATCAGCAAGCGTTTTTCCTGTGTGGAAAGCTCGGAGCAGGTTATTGCCTTCCAAACCCTTACAGAGCACCCAGACTTTGTGGTGGTGATGGCCGCCTCAGGAGCAGTGTACACCTGGAAGGTAGCAGAGGAGACGGTGTGCAGGCACTTTCAGCTGCCGTATACGTTTCATTGTCAGCCACAAGACTTCCAGATGTCCTCTGATGGGAGCTACGCACTGCTGTCCACTGATAATGGCACCATCAACCTCTTAGACTTATCTCAGGTCAGATTATGCTCATTCAAAGCCGAGGGCCCTGTCATTAAAGCATGTTTGGACAAAACCGGATGCTATGCTGCCTACGTATCCCTACCGCCCATTCTGGAGAATAGCTGTACCTGCTACCTGCACGCAAAGCCCGTCCTCACAGTCACACGACTTTCAGACGGGGAAAGAATAGGAAGTGTACGTCTGTCTAAGAATCCGCTGACAGTTGTGTACGAGTGGCAGTGTGTGTTTGTGGGTTTTGAGGACGGGTCTGTCGGTGTGTACTCTGTTTCTGATGACGTGATCGATGGCGAGGAGTTGGTCAGCAACAGGGAAAGTTTAAATGGTCAAATGAAGCAGTGCCCCTTTGACAGAGCATCATTCAGCTGGTTTCCTCGAGCCTCCCCCAATATTACTTGGCCTTAACCCTTTATAGAGCACTCCTTGAAATACTTGTAAAATGAAAATTTCAGTCCCAGGGTGTTATTGACGGATATATGAAGATATTTTTACATTTGTGACTTTGAAAAAAAAAAGTTGTAGGGGGGCTAATAGAAGAGTGGAATAAATCTCCTCATATTCCCACAGCTGTTCTTTTGCTCTTCCAACTTTTTAAGACATACAAGCATGTGTATATGTGTAGATGAAGGATTTGATAGGACAAAAAGTGATGACATCAAATGATTTCAGAATTGAATACTGATGTATGTACTGTATATTTACAGTGTATATTGACATATAAATAAAATGATTGCATGTTTCAGTGGGTTTTACGCTTGTAGAGAACACTAAATGGACTGTTTTCCAACCAAATGCACCATCATTTGTCTTAGGTTTAGCAAAGCTCACATGGCACCTCCCTGCAGAAAAACTTTGTAATGCATTTGTCTAAGTTTCATTTCTGTGAAAACAAAACCATGTCTTATTTTTGGTACCTTTTTTGAATATATAGAAAATATACATCGTGAATGTTGCTCACACAATAGGATTTCAGCACATTTTTGTGAAACTAAATAATTTGCTATGATTGTCTTATTTTTGTATATGTTCTCTGCATTAAACAAAACAATGTCGGTTTAACGTGTCTCCATTGTGTGTTTTATTCCTATGAACGGCTGCTGTCTTGCCATAAATGTCAACAAACAGCAGAATAACTTGTCTGTACATTGTTTTATTAACTGAAAATATATTGCATACTTTTTGTTTTTTGAGTCCCACCTTTTTCCCACACTTAGACCGATCTTGTGCTGCCTTCATGTAGGCTCGTGAATGCGAGAGCTCCACTGGTTGTGCATTCGTGGCTTCTACAAAGTAAATACCAAGTGCATAAACAACCCAGTGGCAAACTTTACTACCGTATTAGACGTTTTAACTTTTACATAAGAGCCGTGCAATACTTTTATAGTCGTACTTCAGGATGAGTTGGTTTCCTGCGCAATCCACAGGTGACCGTATAATCTCCGACAGCATTTGAACGCAGCATCGGCTGAGATAACTGGCCCGGTGGAGGCAGTGAAGAAGTCAGTTTGTGTCAGGTGGAGACATGCATCTGTGGTGTTGGGGAGACAGCTCCGAGGGACAGTTCGGTCCTCAGGCCGCCCTCAGCCCGGTGACCTGGTCCGTCCCCGGGACCATCACCGACGTCTGCTGCGGGGACCGACACACGCTGCTGCTCAACGCGGACGGAGACGTTTTTTCCTGCGGACACAACGCACAGGGACAACTGGGGAGAAAGAAGGGCAAAGATGGAAAGATTTTAGGTGAGTCTAGGACGGTGTTATATTTTGTTTTCAAAAAACTGCAGGATATTTGACTTAAACATAAAGTCAGTGAGTTTATATATTCCTAGTTTTATTATTTCTTTTCTCCAGGAGGGTGTGAAGTCTGTTTGGGTGGATTTCATTGTTTGTGTCGCTCAGCTGATTCCTTCATGACTTTATTGCGTCAATCAAAAGTTATAAGTCATCACTGGTGCGCATATTACGCAGGATGAATCACAGAGTTAGGTTTCGGTTTCGTTTCATCCTTCACCGTCCAGACAACGAAAGTGAAGCAGCAGCAGAATATTTCTGTAGCAGAGACAGAGGCTGTGTTTTCAGGACCGCTGTGTGTTGTTTTTCTATTTATTTCTATTTATTTATGTTGGGACCAGATATCATGGAGACCACTTGTTTATTACAAACTGAATCTGGCTTTTGCAGCACACAAACACAGGCAAAAAGAAACATAAATAAATGGCTATGCACACTTTAGCGCGGAAAAACAACACATTTAAAACCACAATGCATTGAAAGTAAGTACTGTTAGAGTGGAATAAACCTTTAAAACAAATACTGCTTGTGCACAGAGTTGTACTTTATGTGAGGTAAATCTACAAACTCATAACTTGTTTGTTAGAAAGTACTATTTGGGTGGAATTTAAAGCTTTAAAGTTATAGGTACTTGGGCATAATGGGGTATTTTGATTGGAATAAAACTTCAAAACTCTAACACAAAGTAGTACTTTGAGTGGAATAAACCTTTAAAACCAACAGTGTTTGGGCAGGAAGTTCTGCTTTGGGTGGAGTAAACATTTTAAGCCAGAACTGACTCATCTCTTATCAACGTCTGATCAGAGGCAAAGCCTGAAAACATCCGCATACCCACAACAAGCAGGCAAGTTTATTTCTACGGCATCTTATCACACACAGACATCATTTAAAAAAAAACAAAAAAACAAACTAAATAAATTAAATAATCTAAATCATTTATATTAGATAAATCAAAAACAGTACAGACAAGTTGAGCACATTTTTTTTATAGCATGAATAAAACTGATGGAAAGCTGCAGGAAAAGACAGAAGAGAAGAAGAATGAAAACATTTACTTCATATAAGAAATGTCTTTAAAAAACATTGTAGTAAGTAAAGTAATGGTTTTAACTGCAGTAATGCACCATAAATAAGATGACTCTTGCCCTAATGTGAAAAAGATTTGCTAACACAAAAAGCTACAAATAAAAATACGTTGAGGTGCCTCAATATTGTAACACTGTCAATGAAGACTGGCTACAGATTTTTATGCCATGCTCAGGTTTTCTAGTGTGTTTGTGGCTACTATAAAGATTTTGTGAAGTTAAAGTTTTTTCATGCGGCCTTACACTTTACTTTCTATCACTTGTTTTGTTTTGGGTTTTTTTTTTTTTGGACAATTTCTGTCTGTGGTCAGGTCGTGTGGAGGGGCTGGGTGATGTGGTGGCCATGGCTTGTGGTCAGGACCACAGTCTGGCTCTGTGTGCATCTGGACACGTGTTTTCCTGGGGGGAAAGAGAGGATGGACAGCTGGGAGAGTCACCAGCGTTGATGTGCACCAGTCATAGACCAAGGCAAGAGCTTGTTCATCCTACATACAGCTATGCACACTAAAAGTCAGTGAACAGTGGTTAAAAGTGCAAACTCATGAGATTTTTTTTCATATTTTAACCAATTATCATCTCATCACCATGCAGTCGGGTGCCTATACCAATGCCCATACAGATAGTACAAGTCGCTTGTGGAAACTCCCACTCCCTGGCACTGACTAAAGGTAAGCGGTGACTCTCGTTTCACAGCTTGTAATCTTTAACTATGTTTAATGTCACAGTAATTAAGTTTTACTTTTAAAATCTCTGCTCTGTATCCAGTTTTCTTACTGCTGCAGGCAACATAAAGTGCAAAGTAGATGTTTTGTATTAGCAGATTTAGGAAAATACAGCTGGATTATTCAAGTAAAGAAAAAAAATCATCACAAGTGGCTATTCTTACAGAATTCTTACAGACCATTTATATCTGAAATTGTGCTTGTGATTAGGTGCTTATATGGAAGTGTAGACACGTTTTTGTGAGCGAATTAATGTAGGAGGACTCCAAAAGAAAAGCTTATAACTGCCCCACATGTTACCCTGTTTAGTAGATGGATGGTAGTAGAGAAATAACACTTGTATGATGCTATAAACTGTGTTAGCGTTATTGTGGAGACGCTCGTTTTCTTGCAACTACAACACTGAACCAAGATTTCTATTTATATCACCCATGATGTCCGTGTACCCTGATAAGCTAGACAAATGTTTAACAGAGTTTAGAAAATCATTTCACATCTTTTACTTCATTTTCTATGACATTTCTTTAGTGTATTTACATACAGCATTTTTCGTCGTTACTCTCCACTTTCCAGGAGGAGACGTGTTCTCCTGGGGTCTGAACAGTCATGGTCAGCTGGGCCATGGGAAGGAGGTAGCTCTGCAGTACACACCGGTCCTGGTTTGTGCTCTGACCGGGGTGGCAGTGACCCAGATTTCAGCCGGAGCGACCCACACTCTGTTCCTCACGCTCCCGGGCCTGGTGTACTGCTGTGGGGCCAATAAATTCGGCCAGCTGGGGCTCAACAGGGTGGATGAGAAAGGTATGATCATTTAATGTTACGTAGTGTCACACTGGTTTTGTTCACATTTAGCAAGCAACAGATTCTCCATAAAGGTGGATAAATCTAGAGATACGTTCAGAATGGATTCAAGATCAATTCATATATGGGTTTTAATTTGTAGAATTTTTGCTACATCCAGCGTTTTTGGTGCCTGCATTACTATCTGTGGTGGATTGTGTGTGCACTGAATGTGTCTGATTGTATACATCAGGTTTTTCATGCAAAAAAAATATCACACTAATGATGCATAGGTCTCTTATGTCACAACAATCAAAAACTATGTGTATCATAATTTTTCCATCTTTTCCCTCCCATCATCTTAAACAGGCAGGTTCAACATCTGCATGGTTCCTGCCCTCAGACCTCTGGGTGTCTCCTTCATAAGCTGTGGAGAGTCACATTCTGCTGTGTTAACAAAGGTATGAACTCCACTGATTCTCTGCTCGTGTGATGCACAGAATGAGATTAAATCCTCTGACTTCTCCCAATAATTCAGTGTCACATTGTAAAGATATGTCTAAGGGGTTATCATGTGATTTCTAGGATGGTAAAGTTTTCACTTTTGGAGAGGGAAGCCAAGGTCAGCTCGGTCACAACTCCACTGCCAATGAAGTGAGACCCAGGCTGGTTGAAGGTCTGGATGGACCTGCATCCCAGATTGCTTGTGGCAGGTAGGAAGTCTTATTTGATTTTGTGGTTTATCACAATCATAAGATTCTTGAGGAAGCTCTGAATAGATAAACTTATTTAAATACTTGTGAAATACTCTTATGTTTTATGTCTTATCAGTTTCTTATTAAATTCACATTTGGTTCTGCTCTCTCAGGCGTCACACTCTGGTTTTGGGCTCCTCTGGCCAGCTCTGGGCTTTTGGCAATGGGGTCAAAGGTCAGATAGGAACTGGAAAGTCAGAGAGCAGCCTGACTCCGACTCTGGTTCAGCTTCCATGGACCACTGACAGTGCAGTAGTTATACCCAACGGTATGTATGTATGCACTAGCTCTGGGAAGAGGATGCTTTTATGAAGCATATGAGGCGGATGTGTCTTTGAACTTCTTCATAATTCTCTGAACACCAAAACTCAGATTTCCAACTGTCCACAAACTGCTCATCTGTGATGTGCTGTTCAGTCAGAACGTAGCAGCAATCTTAGCTTTAAATTGTGATATTTCATCTAAATCTAAATCACTTTGTTCTCCATGCTTCATTAAATACTTTGCCAAAATGCATAATTTTCTCTAGTTAGATTCTGTCAAAAACAAAAACATTCTGTGTTCCTCCACACAACTGTGAAGCCATTAGTGACTCAGCTCTGACCAACAGTCATGTTAGAAAAATTAAGGGACTTTTCAGCTCAACTCGGCTGAACTGCAGGCTGTGTTAGTAAGTATGGAAGCAAATCAGAGTCACTGTTCTTTTCCCCACTATTGGTAACACTGGTAGGCAACTGGAAAAATGTTGTACATCTTGCTTCCATTTTTATTTATTATGTTGTGTAAAATCAATAAAGAAATAAATGTATTTTTCATATTTTATGATTTATGGCATTATAGCTCTGCTATACTGTACAAATGACAGTTGTAAGTTGTCTGTACTTTTCGTCATCGTTGTGCTGTTTCCATAATGATGCAAGACTTTATATCGCAGTGAAAAATGAGGCCACAGTGAGAAAAATTGTGACAAAAACAAACTGAAGAAGCATTTATTGTCAAAGACTGCAATTTTTTTAAACTAATTTTTGAGTTAGTAATGGTTCTTATTCTTGGTCAGTTTCTCACATTCAAGTCAAAGTTTAATGTTACTAATTAAATTAATGTTTGATTTGTAGAGAAAGATTATGTGACTAATGAAATTTGTTTAAGCAGATTTGAAAATATCAGCTGGGTGGAATACAAACTTCATGTACTCTTCACCTGCAAAGGTAATGTGTAACTAACTAAAAGCTCAGCTTTTACATCATACAAAAACGTGTTTTCCTGCCCTCTAACTTTATCTAACTTTTTGTTTTTTAAGAACTCAGATCATGGAAAGATAACTGGGCGCCTCGATGAGACAAAGCTGCAGAAATGGCTGAAAGCGATGCATGGAAACGTGGAAGTGAGGAGGTAATTTGCTGCAGCTCTGCTATTTTTGTAAATACCTGCACATATTAAACATATGTTTCATCATGGCAGTGTTTAATTCTAATGTTTTTTTTCTCCTTTTGTACAACAGAGAAATTGCATCAATGTTTCTGACCAGTTCAAGTCTTGTTGCAAGTTTCACAAAAGCCAAGTAAGCCCTTTTTCTACAATCTACAGGAAACAGTTTTAGATTTAAAAGGCCGGTACTGCCACTCACTTCTTTGTTTTAATGCTCTACTTTTAATAACAGTGAGCGTCCACTGGAAGCAGGTGCCATAACTGTGGACCTTGAGGCTTCTTGCCGAGCCTTTGACCAGCTGTTGGCAGTACCATGGATCAAACAATCAGTTAAGAGCATCCTTCAAATGGTTATGAGTTAAATACATCCATTTGTAGCTTGAAAGCTACATTGACTGTAATTTGTAACCACGTGTGTGAACACTGAACTGTAATCTCATCGATCTCCTCTCCATGCAGGTAAACATGAAGCTCCTGGTCGAGTTGCTTGACTTATCAACAGCTTTCTTAAAATCTCCAGAGATCTTCCCGATTCTGCTGTCATGCCCCCTTTTGCAAGAGGAGTCTTATGTCATGAACGTGTCTTTAACTCTGGCAGTCATCATTGTGGAGCTCAATGACAAGACTCTGGCAACCCTAAGTAAACAAATACAGAAAACTTTATTTCTTGTCTAAAGACTTTTTTCTCACAGGTTTGCAGTTAGTATTTTTGAACATTATATAATTTGATTTAATGCATCACATGGACTTGCAAAACAACAATATTTATGAAATGCTCACTTTATTCTGAATTTTTTGTTTTCTATTTCTAAATAATGCTCATGAACTCTTCTCAAAACAGATATACGCAGTATAAACTATAAAATAAATATAACTTTATAATGATTTCAACGTGAGATGTTCGATAGAAAGCCTGTGTTGTTTTTGTGCTGCAGGAAGCTGGTGGTCGTCGCTGCCTGCGTCCATACTGAAGAGGCACATCATGGTCTTTAGGAACGCTCTGGCCTTCATGCTGAAGAACGGGCTCTTACAAACTCACAACCCAGGAGTCAGATACCTACTGGAAGTCCTCAAGCTGCTCTACAAAGTCAGTTCTTTCTGTCATCAGTGGCTCTTCTGCAGTTTCAAAAATGGGGTCAAATTACCAATCATTCAGTCTTTTTTTTACATTAAAAAATCAACTGCAAGGCCTGTAGAAAAACACAAATATCTACAACTGCTAATCCCATATTAACAGCCTTTTAAACTCTGACCATCACCGTCTATTGACGATGGGGGAAAAAATGGTATAAAGCGACAAAAGACGTTACTTCTTACTCATTATGAAATAAAAATATTGTTTCTAATAATTTATTTTTCTACAATGATTGTGTTTATTTACAGGCAAACAAAGTCGGAAAGTCCTACAAAGTCCCACTGAGCACCTTTTACGTCGAGGAAATCATCGGCAATGTGCAGCCATACTTAGACGTCACTTTGTGGAGGCAGCTTTCCAAAGTGGAGGTAAAAGCAACACGATGTTCGAGTGTTTCTGAGAAACTAGCTGTACATTTGTACTGAATAGGTTTAGGACTGCTTTTTGCTGAAATTATTTCTTTGCTAAATTATTATTTTCTTAAAGGATCATCAGCACACTCCCGCTATCTTCTGCCGCTACCCATTCGTTTTCACGCTGGTCTGCAAGGTGGCAGTGTTCAACATCAATGCATTCTTTATGAAGGTACAGTATGAATGAAAAATACGATCAACGTAAACATTGCACCGCATTATTGTCGCTGCAAAAACAGACTTTTCTCTGAATTTGCACATTTTGAAGAACATCTCCCACTATATTTATATTTGCTTTCTATCTTTCAAGAGATATCTTTGTAAGGGAAGGTTTTGTCATTCCAGAAAGTGCATCAATTCATTCATAACCTGGCTTTGTTGTGGCCCGATGAATCGTTGGGTGATCTCGTGGACTCGGCCCCCGCCCCGGTCTTCCAGCTCTCTCTGAGACGATCCCACCTCATCGAGGACTCCTTCAGACAGCTCAGTGCAGCCGACCACTGCGCTTTCCAAAGGGAGCTTCTGGTAAATAAAGCTTTTAAACTTTGCCAGCTTTTGTCTTCTTAAGTCACTTCATGCTAATTAAATGTGCACTCCAGCTATTTAACTTTAAATAAGATTTAGACGCTGGTTTAGCTGGACAAGCATACAGTTCTTTCATGTGTAAAGTTGGTTGAGGGCTGCTCAAATTTTTATTTTTTTTTTATTGTGAACCTTTAACCCTCTGAACTCCAAAGCTGTTACCAGGTGTTTTGTTGTCCCGGTCACTTTTTTTTACTGCAATATAAAGCCGTGACCTCAGAAAATGAAATGTGTCTTTTGTGTGGCATCACAAATTTATGCCCTAAAACAAAAGAAAAAGAAAAGCAGAATTTCTTTGATTTTTTTTTTATTTTATTTTAGAGAAATAAAAAAAAAAAAACCTTGAATGCACAACATTTTTGCGAAATTGCCCACAAAACCTTTATATGGGTCATGGCATAAAGTGATTTTGTTGATTTTCAATAGAATGAAACATCACAGATAAGTAGATTTCTATGATTTTT
>NW_007578196.1:0-1941 GCF_000690725.1 Stegastes partitus | reverse complement strand
TGAAACATCACAGATAAGTAGATTTCTATGATTTTTAAATTTGTGGTTCAAGAGAAATCAGCAAAATGTCATTTACATTTAAAGATTAAAGGTAGAATATATGACAACTGACCATTAAATAGAAGCAAAAACGAGTTCAAGGACACATGCAAGCAATGTTTCTGTAATGAGAAATAAATGATGACTATTATCAATTAAAGTTCAACATTTAACCTGTCAGTTTTGGCAGCTGTTGCTAGATTTAGTTGCTTCTCAGAACCGTGTGTCACAAGCATAAAATGGAAATCAGGAAAGCATTAGTTCTTTTAATAATTCAGTTTTTGGTTTGTATATTTAAAAGTATGATATTTTTCCCTCCCAGGTGCAGTTTGTGGATGACAGGAAGCTGACGAATGTCAGCAAAAAGGACTTCTTCCTCCACATGTTTGATGAGCTGCTCGCTCCTGAATCTGGGCTATTCATGTACAACGAGAGCAACACTCTGGCCTGGTTCCCTCCCAAAGTAAGACCGGTTCATTAAAGAGAAAACTAGCATTCATTTTCCACATGCTCTGAGAGAGTATTTTTAGAAGACAAACCAATTCCTCTACTAATCTTGATTTGTTCCGTATATGAACATAATGTAAGTGAGGGAGATTTTGATAATACTGTCATTTGATCTTAAGAATAAAGTTACTTCATCTGGTTTACTAAATGTTGAACTATGAACGGTCCATTCTTCAACTTTTGCTCTCATACCTGAACCAACTGTAGATGCAAACGCTTTTAAAGACAGAGCAAAAGAGTTTACTGACATTTTTCTCTCAGCATATTCCATTTTTAATTTCTTCATTTAATTGGCCTTGAATTGCCCCCAAGGGACAAATGTATTTATTTGAATTGAATTGAACTGAATTGAATTGAATTTTCATTATTTCCTTCTGTACTCTCAGTCAGTTACTGAATGTTACTAAGTTTCTTTCACCAACCAAACAGCTGAAAGTGGAGGAGAAGACTTACTTCCTGTTTGGAGTTCTGTGTGGCATGGCTCTTTACAACCACAACGTCATCCACCTGCGTTTTCCACAAGCTCTCTTCAAGAAGCTGCTCAGAGTGAAACCTTCGCTGGAAGACATGAAGGAGTTTGAACCCGTACTGGCCGAGTAAGACTGATTTAGGAATTCATGACTTTTGCTTTTGCACAATGCTGCATGAGGTCAAGTTTGAAAAAATCATATTGTTACACAAAAATAAACAAATTAAAAAATATAGAATATGAAGACTAAAATGAAGTAAACTGGTAATGTTGTCTAACTGTTTTTCTTATATGTTTCTATCATATCCCATGCATTGAAACTCTAAGTAGACTGAAAATAATGTTAACGTATTTGGTCGTTTTAATTTGAAACATTTTTATGGTACATGTGCAGGTCATGATTATGTTAAACTAATCTTGAACCATGTTGACTGTGTCTTGAGGTCTTGGAGGTGCATGTTGGAGGACTACACTCCTGATGTAGTCGACGCTCTGGTGGCTACTTTCACTGTAGGTTTTTACTCAATCACAGCTTGAATCAGACAATTTTATTACTTCTATCCAAATACCAGCATGTGTTGCTGCAATATTCCATCTTAATGTAATTATTATGTGTCACAGGTGTCCTGGGGAGGTGAGAAAGTTGAGCTTGACCCAAACGAACCTGGAAAACTTGTCACAGAGTCCAACAAGTATGTGTAAACAGAGCAGCCCAGATTTAATCAGTCTCACAACCTTTTAAGATATGCAGCGTCACATTCCTGTCTAGCTATAGTTCTGAAGTCCTCCCAACTTTCTGTCATTTGCTGCCATCTATCAGCTGAAACTTCAAAGTGCATGCACACTTTGTTCTCTTTTCCTACCTGCAATATGACACTTCCCAGGATGTTGCCAACAACACTTTCCTTCCATTACAAATTAAAATT
>NW_007578195.1:449695-450798 GCF_000690725.1 Stegastes partitus | reverse complement strand
ATAAATAAAACCAGAATTTACAAAATTTTCAGAAAGTGTTAAAACTATCAGAGAAGCTATTAGGAAAATGTTTTCTGAGGTTAAAAAAAAAAATCAAGTGAGAAGGCGGTGAAGTTTTTTTATTTAAAAAAAAAAAAAAAAAAGAATTCCATATATTTCAACTTACTTACAGAATTTTCCCTTCTCTGACCTTTACAAAGAATGTAGGTTTAAGATTTTAACTCGATGAACACATTTTTGACCCTGTTCCAAAAAACATTATAACCGTAAAGAGAAATGTTGTGGCAGGGATGTCTGACTGCATTAGACTGTACAGGGCTGCCTAATAAAATGGCCGCTGTCTGTATACTGACCTGCAGATTAAGAATTCTTCCTTTAAAGCTCGACTCTTTCCTGTACATCGTGTCTTTCAGGGTAGTCCAAAGGCCCAGCCAAGGAGCCCCACGAGCCCCCACAAGCCTTGGCCTGAAGAATGACACAAGCATAGCCGCTCACCTGTTCGGACAGACCAGCAAACATAACTGGATCTGAGCTGTGAAAAGCTCCACTGGAATCTACTTAAATATATATGTATTTATATGTTGCCATACGTCTTGCATTTATAAGTAATGTTAATATGAGAATATTATTTTTCCATCAAAGTCCTGAATGATTATATTATATACTTGTGAGTTGTTTAAATGAGGTCCTCAGCACTTGTTTTCTCTGTGACAGCAGATGAGACCTTACACTTATTATTTGCACTCCACTAATATTTTACTGTTGAGGGCGACGGAGTAGCACAACGATGTGCGACACAAATCTGCACCAACAGTTTTCTGTGTAAGCCCACACAGTGATACCATGATACACATATGTATAATAAATCCAAATGTCCACGCTACACAAATAATGATCACACGAGCTCTGTGAACGGCACATTCTCGCTCCTTGCAGTGAGCAGCACGACCACTGCGTACACCACATAATGCAACGTGGTTGGTGTGTGTTGCTGTGTGTTCGTCTCTTTCTGTCCTGCCTGGGTAACTGATGTATAAACCTCTTCATCTGTGTAATCGGCACTAACTGTCTGTGCATTGTATGTTCATATAAGAAAAAAAAAA
>NW_007578195.1:443726-448795 GCF_000690725.1 Stegastes partitus | reverse complement strand
GAGTGTTTTCTGTGGGAGAAAATAACTCCCTATGGCGCAGACTTTGGGCTTTGTAACAATAAATCTGTAACACAATAAAGGCCAGATCAAACCCCTAAAAGCATAGTATGGGCTCTTTAAGTTCTTGTAGGTGTAGCAGCTTACAGCCTCCATGACTTTCTGGTGACAGTCACACTTGGCTACTACAATGAAAGGAATAAATCATAAAACACTTAAAACAAACAAACAAACAATCAACAAAGATTACAGTTTTAGGGTTATCTACTTATGGCTATGCGCAGGTTTTGCTGCAATTTTATTACTGCATTGAAAAGGAAGAAAATGGGAAACGATATACTCTGACATCAGCATGAAAACCTGACTGATGCATCAGTGACAGTCAGAACGCTGGGTCAGGTCTGGAACTGGCCTACCTCAAGGTTAAACAGCTAACAAAGTCCATCAGAAATAAATACTACTACAAACTGCTAAATGCAAACATGACATGATTTTTCAATACTGATTTAAACAAAGTTTTATGACCCTCCAGCGTATTCATCGACAGTAAGTGCTGTTCTGGTCTTAACTGACATGTTAACTTAGATAAATGTAAGTGGAGCCAGTAGTAACGTAGTGGACAACAGCGTTCTTCAGAAGCACGAGACAATCAGCTGAGTGAGGTTTAATGTGTGGAGAAGATGCATTATCTCAAGTTTTACAATGAGGTTTGAACATTAATGCTCTAGTTTTCCCTACAGTGGTGACAAAAACGTTGAGCTCGCTTCGTAGTACAGGCCCCTGGTCAGGATGATCACAGCGACGGCATAATCCCAACGCTGAAGCACAGAGGAAGGACTGTGTTGATATGGAGCTGCATGAGTTCAAAAGGTGTTGGTGAGATGACACGTATAGCAAGTGTGATATCTGTGGTTATACCAAAACAGGGCTGCAAGGTGGTTAGCACAGTCGCCTCGCAGCGAGAAGGTCGCCGGTTCGCGTCCCAGTGAGAACACTCGGGATCTTTCTGCGTGGAGTCTCCATGTTCTCCCCGTGAGGCAACGATGCTACCAACTGCGCCACCTTGCAGCCCAGTCCAAAAACATGTTGAGGTTAATTGGTGATTCTAGATTGTCCGTAGGTGTGAATGTGAGTGTGCTTGGTTGTCTGTCTCTAAGTGTAGCCCTGTGATAGACTGGTNTATCTTCTTCTCTTTTGGATAAATCTACCATCATAGGTACTTTTATAATGCCAGATGCACTAGCAGACTAAAACCAAGATGGGTAGCTCACTGACCTCCTAGATTTACGTCACAACTCCAAGTTCTGATATTAAATTAGTGCTGTGAAAATCACTGACCTGATCTTTTGGATTTTACGATATCTCTAACAACGTATATTTGTGTCTTTCAGGCACATGTGCATGGTGATGAGAGGCGTGCAGCAGAGGAATGCCAGCACTGTTACAAGCGTCATGCTTGGAAGATTTAATGACGATCCCAAGTGCAGGAAGGAATTCTTGCACCTCACAAAGAAGTAAAACGTTGTTACATGAGCAACATTTTCAACAGAATAAATTGTTTCAACAAACAACATGAATGTTTTTGGGTTTCCTAACATGAATCTCTACCCATGTTAGTTTGAGTGAATCGATGTTGGTGGTGACCTTTCTTGACCTAATATTTTNAATGGATGGATGGACACCAAAATAGCCGCTGACAGTGTGGCTCCCAGTAAACAGACGCTTGGCAGAAGAAGAATATTCCAGCGTGATAGGGACTCAAAGCACACTGTCAAAATCACTAAGAGTTTCTAAAAAAATAACTAAAAACTATGGCCTGGCCCAGTATGTATCTTCACCTAAACTCAATAGAACACCTCTGCGGGGGTTGTAGGAGTGAAGTAAAGCAAGCACAATCCCCACTGTGTCCGGCAGAACATCTCTCCAGAAATTTGTTCAACGAATTAAGGAACATCCTTCAGAAGATTGAGTCTGTCAAAAAAAAGTGAAAGTGGACATATGAAGTATTGAAAAAAAAGTAATAATTTCATTTTGATCTTTGGGGACAGACACTTTGTTAAACCCACACAATTCATAAACTTCAAAGAAAGCATCAGTACATTACTTGGTGCATTATGAGATTCTGCTCCTGGTTCAAATTTGTTTCTTAAATCAACTAAATTGCAAGGAAAATACCCATATATGCAACAAACATAAAAAAGAAATAGTGCTACAAATTGATGATGATAAATGCAAACATAAATCACTGAAAATCACCAAGCCAGGATCAATCTTATTATAATATTGGACATTTTTGAGATTATAAATGATCCCAAATGCAATTGTGACAACAGATGACAAATTTCCTACAACGCTGCTAAAACAGTACAATAATTAAAAGAGTTTTTAAAATATAGAAGAAGACAAACACAAAGCCAAAGTAACCCCTCAGTGCATTCACCATGAATAAACTGATGCACTTGGTTCATACGGAAGTACTACAGGCTGTGCAACGATATGATTTTTCTGAAGCACAAGACAGTCAGCAGGGTCAATATCGGTCTTGCGTTAAATAAGATGCTCAAGTGTGACACAGAAAGTGAAGCCAGAACGAAGGTCAGTACACTGAAAGCCATCCACTAATTGATCGTCACCCCTAAACATCACATTGCTGAATCATTTGTGTTTGCTCCGGCTGCCACTGTATCACGTGGACGATGAAATCTGCAGATTACGTCTGTTAGAATTATGCTACTGCCATAAAACTGTATCTTAGACAGTACTTTGTGGAGTATTAAAATAAGCGAGCTAGCTTTGGCATATTGATTCAATTATCCAATGCAAGTTCACTAATTTCCAAGAATGTTGTGTAAAGAATCCAAACTATGTGACCGAGGAGACAATTTAATGTGTTGCTTTGATGCATTAAAGTAAATATTAAATTACCTCAGACATAACGTTTCCCTTGTCACTTGGTGGATATGAACTAATCCTGTATGTTGAGATGAATGTCCAACGCATTCATGCTGATTTTTTTGTTTGGACCACCACTATTCATCACATCCAACTACACACCTTTAACTATTATGTTCAATAACTAGATTTCTAGTGAGACAGTCAGGGTAGTATTTCCAGGATTTTACTCAACTTTATTCCTACTGAAGAATTGCATTTACAGGAAATGGGTTCAAGAAACTCCAACCCAGAGCATTTCTAGGTATTCAAGGTCAAAGCACAGCATCAGTCAAATGCTGCCACATAGCACTTAATGAGAGAAAATCTGTAATTGATTTCTGTGGTCATTGTCAGTGAGTCGAGCTTAAACTTACTCAGAGCTTGAGTCAGAAAATTACACAGACATAATTCTCTTGTGCATGGTTATCTTTAAGCCTCGGTGGTGTCGAAGCCTTGGGGCCTCCATCAGGGTATAAAAGGGGACGTCCTTCCTGAGACTGCTGAGCCTGTTTCGTTGCATCCTGCAGTGTCCTTCACTGAAATTCGTGCTGAGAGCCAGAATGGAGAATCGCCACGCTTCAGAGACGAATGGAGTAGCTGATGAGTACTTGAATATGTGCATCAAGTCCAAGCATAATAATTTGTGCAGAGAAGACTCCGAAGAAGCTTCAAACAAGCTGACTTGCATTGAGAGAGCTTACAGCACCATACTGAGTGAGCTCGGAGAGGACGTTGACCGAGAGGGACTTCTACGTACTCCACTACGTGCAGCCAAAGCCATGCAGTTCCTCACTAAAGGCTACAAGGAGACAACTGAAGGTGAATGCAGTCTTATTCATGACAAAGCTCGATGATGTCATTTAAATGCTTTTTTTTTAAAATGAGTTGAAAAACATACATTTAGTGAAAACATGCAATGAAAAGTAAATTAGATTTTATCATGACTTTAAATAAAGCCTCATTATACAGAATGCTTAATTACCGGAAACACTGTTCTGCCATTTTTGATTTGCCTTTTGTCTAAAAGCAAGATGTTAAACCAGTATAACTCTCCAAACAGATGTCTTGAACGGTGCAATCTTTGATGAAAACCATGAAGAGATGGTGATCGTGAAGGACATTGATTTGTTTTCTCTCTGTGAACATCACTTGGTGCCCTTCTTTGGCAAGGTAATTTGATAAAGTAATTGATGTTTACTTGCAGATTTTGTATCTCCAAGTACTACTTTGCATAACAATTTAAACAGCACAAACCAGTTTTGTCGGCATAAACAATGACGCAGAAAATACACATTTTATTTCACTGTCAGGCTCATATAGCGTACCTCCCAAACAAGAAGGTGGTTGGTCTCAGCAAACTGGCAAGGCAGGTGATAGCACACACACACACACACACACACACACGCACGCACGCACACACACACACACACAATTTCACTGTTTTCATTTTTAAAATTTTCTTACAGAATAGTTGAGATTTACAGCAGGAGGCTTCAAGGTAAAAATACACATATTTCACTCTTGTTTCCTCATTCGAATTTCCTCAAGGGGATAAATAAAGTGTCTATCTATCTATCTATCTATCTATCTATCTATGTGTTGCCTTTAATGTTCTCATGTACCTACATTATACGTCACCACAGTTCAGGAGCGTCTCACCAAACAGATTGCTTCTGCCATCACTGAGGCGTTGGAGCCTGCTGGAGTGGCAGTAGTGATCGAGGCAGCGTGAGTATTCTTCCACTTCAGACCTGATCAACGGAAATGTGTTTTTATTAGGGGTGTAAAGATTCACCAATACGAACCGGAAATCGATTTTAACTTTAACGATACGAATACATCGATTGGCGGGCCTCTGGATCGATCTATATCTACTGTGGAGATGTCCAATTGTAAAGTTATGAATCGGTTGATTGGAGCTCTGATACTAAATATGGCCGCTCCAGTCTCGCGAGACTCCCGCTGTGACATATTATGAGAGTAGCGTTTGCGTAACATGTTTGCTAGCAACAACAACACAACAGTATGGCCGACAGCACCGGTGTTCCAGATTAACTGGTGATGTTTGCTGTATTTACGCTCCAGATGTTCCGTTCACAGATTGGTCCTGACCAAACTCTGTGAAGATTAAGAGACTA
>NW_007578195.1:384144-441417 GCF_000690725.1 Stegastes partitus | reverse complement strand
GGTGCAAACCTGTTCAGAACAGCCACAGTAAATGCATAGTCCCAACACTGAAGCACAGAGGTGACATGAGGCTAAATGACTGCAAAAGGTGTTTCAGAGAGGTCATTTATAGATGCCGCCATAAATAGCTGTGGAGACCAAAATACTGGCTGACAAGATGACTCCCATTCTGCAGTAAATATCGCAGCATGATCGCGATCCAAAGCACACAAGAGGTTATAAAGAAGAAAAACTGAAAACTATGTCGCATGACTTGAATCCCTCCAGCGAAGAGCAGCAGAAAAAAAACAGTCTGATGACTTGGCAGAACATCTCTGGAAATCCTGCATCGTCCATGCGCTATGCAGAGTCTCACACACGGATATTTGCACTTGTGTTATTTGCACGTCATTAAAAAATTGAAATATATCATTTTAAACGTTTCTTACACACCCATCAGCCAAACATATTATATTGTATTAAGTTTAACATGGAAATGCAACTGCAAGACTACAGTTAACCTACAAATAGTGTCAAAGGCATCATTATGCAGCATGATTACATAAAAGCACTTTGCATAAGTCATCCATATGAATTCATCAACAATAAAGACAGTAAAACCCAAACCCTCCTCACCCTACTGCAGCAACAGAGTCATATATACATGGTGCATACATACTATAAACATCATAGAGATTTAATAAAGACCTGGAACAAATTAATACAAAACGTGGGACAGTCACTTCCATTGCTGTCAGGTCTGTTGAATGTGTTGGAAACACAGTGGTAGAAGCGCCGGCCTCAGTGCAAAGATACAAGTAAAATCAGCTGATTAGAGGGATTAGTATTGCTGACAGCATTAGGCACCTTAACAACAACAACAGGGAACATTTATGCCAAAATATTATTCATAAAATGTACACCAACTGTAGGTTATAGAGTAAATAAAAGCACACATTGCCATAGGATTACCCAGCATGCTTTAAAAATGAATACCTTTTCCTTTGCTCACCAGTCACAGCTTGTTTAATTTTTAATGCATGGACCTAGTTTACTACAGCAGGACCGACACGATATTTCAACAACAACAAAAATATTTTACAAGCTAAATGTTCTGCAAATTGTCCGGAGAACCAAAACGCTAAGATCTTATCTGCATGTCACAAATGTCCAATCTACAGGAAAGATGAATCGGAATTCTCCTCATCCGTCTATTACAGTAACTGTACTGGCTGGGATATCATGGAGGGAGTCGGGGTGGAGGAGGGGTTGAGTCTGCTGTTTTGTCTACAGTGCCGTAACATTTTTTTAACCAGTTACTTCCACACCACTTCTTTCATTATGCTGATCTGTGAAGTGGAACGTAACGCTGGCGGAGTTGAGAGGTCAGGGGCTCCTGCTGCCTAGATACATACAGTCTAATATTAGAACATTTCCTTGATTTGTTAGCAGCATCTCTGCTGACTGCTGAGCACATGGCAACAGGACGACCAATAGGATTTCAGGAGACTGCTAAGCCCCTCGCTCTGTATAGCAACAGTGGCATCCTTCCCTTATTTATTTATATAGGAGTTTTTTTCCCACCGACTCATTCTCATGCTTCTGTCCCCCCACTGTGCATGCACACTGTGCTGCTCTCAAACTGTAAAAAAGAGTTACGGTGCGAAGAGTAGTGCTGCTCTTTTACTTTTGCCTTTCCTTTACCTGCATAAGCTTTACAATCTAGAAAGTATTTATAGCATTTTTCATACCTACATATATTTTTATAGGCTTTTTTTTTTCTAGATTGTACCCCACAGATCAGGAGAGTTTTTTTCCTGTGCACTGCTTGTAAAAGTAAATACAAATTGGAAAACGTCTCGGAAAGGCTTGATTTTCAAGAAGACATGAGACGTACTTGTGACGAGGAGAGGAAAAACCCAGAGGAATGGCAACGTGGGGACGGACTCAGAGGGGGGCAATCAGAGAGGATGGACAACAACCAAGTGGAGAGGATCTTTAAAAGATGGAGGACTCGGGAGGAGAGACTGTATGGGATAGGAGGAGTAGGGGGTGAGGGGGGTGGAGGGAGACAGAATGGCGTGAGGACCGAGGCCGGTGGTTGGTTTGATCTGAGCCACGTGTGCGTCCAGCCACGTCGCTTCGCCGCTTCATGGATGTCGACGAAACGCTGGCATCCCATGCTGCCCGGTCCCTTCTGTTTTGGCCCAGGTAGGTGTGCACTGTCCTGTACCGATAAGTTTCCAGACGATGTTTCCTTTTTTCAGGTTGTCCGGATGTTACCAAGTTGCCATTTTGAAAGTTCCGTGCATGTTCAGCCTCCATATCTCTTCGTCATTCGAAGCCTAGGTACAGGGCGATGGGAAGCTTGAAGGCGTTGGGAAAATATGGCGTACATAAGCTGTCCCGTTTTTGGTTTGGGATGCAACCCTTATCGACGAGACGCTAAAAGAAAACAAAACCAATCTAAAACAAACAAAAACAAACGACAGCTAACGTCTGCCGAGTAGCTTCAGCATTATCTAAAGGACGACGTATTGATGACTTTAATTGACGTACGCTGTGTGAAAGTAAGCAACGTTTTCAGCAGAGCGATGCAGTTTAATGCAACATACGCAAAAACATGTCCATGACCCCAACTTTGCGTTCTCACCACTGCTTATCCTTATGGACCCGCATTAACCAAAACAAGCGGCGTTTACTTTATTTTGATCAAGTTATCATTAAAACACTTGGTAGGTTTCAGGACAGCACGTCTTTCTGATGTCCGAACAAAAACAGCATTCTGTACAGATACTAAAAATGATTATTATTGAATAGTGTTGACAAGAAACTGAGCTGTTTTGTCGCAGATGGACGTGAACTGGATTTTATTTTGCGCAAACATATTAAAACATGATAAAACTTGCGTTTGCAATTTGACTGATGTGACTTTGGAGGAAACATGTCTAGCGTCCCGCGTCGTCTTAACAGGAACTCAACACAGTGTACCATGAACATCAGTCCACGACGACTTCATGGCTGTGGAGCTCTGGAACTATTTCGACACGGGCGCCATGTCCAAAGCGTCGACTTTCGATTTGCAATGTTGCGTCACTCAGTGGATTTAGATGCTACCATATGCTTTTTTCAAAATAGAGCATTCTAAGGAATCTAAAAAAAAAAATCAACAAAACAAATAACTATATTTGAAAAGATAAAATCAGTGTTACATTTTAAAGCTTTTCAATACTTCTAATGGCTAAAATTGATGCTGGAAAGTATTAGTGGTTCAGATTTAAAAAGAGAAAATCATGTCTGTAAAGTTAAATGAGGCTGGTGTGTTTCATTTTTTTTATTTTTTCCCAGTTCCACTTTTGAGCCACAGCACCTATGATCTTGTCTTTTTCTGTTTAGACCTCCTGTGTTAGGATAGGATCTGATTAATACCAAACAAATTCAATCTTTAAAATAAAACTAATTTTCATGAGCACAAAATTATGGTCATTTCCTCTCGAAGAGCAACTCTGTGATATCCTGACCTCAAATCCCTTCAATAAGATGTCACATTGTAAAGAATATAGCAGAATAATAATAAACCGCTGACTAATCCCCAGTCGCTTGGGAGAGGAGGAGGATTTAGCTGCAGCCCCCCTGAATTCTTTACCCTGTAATGAGTTTCATGATATAATACCGTACAGCTGTATAAAAAAACTGTTCACCTGGCTTTCCCAAAAAGCAAAATCCTGAATATTCTGTATTCTTTTGGACGTTGGATTCAGGTATGTTTATCCTTTATTTTAAAGAGTGATGCTAAATGAGTAAAAATAAGTATATTTTGGGTAATATAAAACACTTCAGGTGTCATTTTCAGTGGTGATTTCTTCTAGAAATGCAGACGTCCGTTTCGTTATCCACTGCATGAAATGCTGTCGATGCTGCTGTTGCATGTTTTTGGAGACGGGACGAATGTTTATCCTGCCTCATTAACATTTTAACAAATTACCTGCTTCTACATGCTGCCAGTTATTCCACTGGAGCTTGTCTATTGCACAAATAGCAGATATACCAAATGAACCTATTTTCTCACCACGTCCGAGGACTTGGTAAGGAGCTCTTTTCCGATAGATGTCTTCACGATTATTTTATTTAGGGCAGGGGATTTCTCACAAGTTTTACCCAAACTATACAAATTGGCCTGTGACTGTATCGTTATGGTCTCAGTCGGGATTCGGCAGCTTACAGCCTGGTCTATATTTAACCGGCTCCTCCTGATCTGACCATCGCTGTTAACAGTATGAGTGGGTGACAGTGATAAGGTCTTTTTGGTATATTTAAACTGATATGGCAATTAGGGCTGTAACTATCAATTGTTTGATTATTATTTATTTGTATTGACTCATTTAGCTTTTTTTTTTTTTTTCCATAAGATGAACAACATTTTCTTAAACATTTATCCAAATTTCTCAGTCTTCAAATGTCATTACTGGTTTGATCAACGGCCCAAAAGCCAAAGATATTCCATTTCAATAATGTAAGACTAATAAAAGCTAATTAATCTTGCATTTGAGAAGCTGGAACCAGAAAATGCTTGAATACTTACTCAAGATGATGCACTGATGATCAAAACAGCTGCTGATTTGTGATTTATCAATTTAACGATTTTTTAAGCGGGTATGTACTCACATTTTTGGGGGCAAATCAATTGAGAGATTTAAAAAAAAAAGAGAGAACCTGACAGATATTGCTGTCTTAAGATACTTCATCACATTAACACACCAAAAATGTAAACATGCGATCGTGCCATGAAGCAGTCCTGTATTGTTATGTGCCAATTTGCCTCAAACGCTCTCACACAAGTACAGATAACATAGTGTGAATTATATGGAGAAAAAACTATTGACAAATGTGCATGATGTCATGTTATAAACTATCACATCAATCTTCCTAGGGCTAATTATGCAATGATTATGAATGGGTTCAGTCCAAGATTTAATTCCAAAATTACGTATCACATCTGATTAACTAGTTTATTTGGGGATCAATTTTAATTTTACTTTGTCATTTAGCGAACATAAATATGTCCAAGTTTTTTGCTGTTACACTTGCGTTGACATTACAGCATCACACTGTGCAGCAAGTTTGGAGCATGAGGGGCAGTAATTAAAGTTTTAACTGCCCCAAACAGCAGTATATGATAATAACATACCATCACCAGGGATAGAGCTGTGAATCAAAGCATATCACCATTTTTTGGCCAGATGTGTGCAGGACATTTTGATTGATTTCTGGACTATTTGTGCCTTTTCTGATTCAGATGTCCTGAGATGAGGTGATGCATAGGACCTTGAAGAAGAAAACAGGCAGCTGTGCTTCAGTCTGTCACTCATCAACGGGTTCACAGCTCAACAGCTACTGTCAAAGTGTGTTTGAAAGAGGCAGTCGGATGCTCAAACTGTGATTGCTCTGGGTAGCTCCCGGGTATGAATTCCTTTAAGCGAATGACTTTGAAGCACAGCAATAGTTGAATATAGAAGTATAAAAGAGTGAAAAAACACAGGATCTACTGGAAATGCCATCGCTCCGCTGTATTATGTGCTTAAAACTGGGGTTCAGGCTGAGAAACATGTTCTACCTCCACAACACTGTGCAGCCATGAACTCTGCACAGCCGCCCTCTCTATCCTCAGCCATGAGTTTAATGGTAAGCTGATAGTATGTGATCAACTGCATCGTGGCACCAACATCTTGCTGCTCAACCTTCTCAATAAAACCTAGCTGGAGCGTTCAGTCGGTGCTGTGAAAATGGCAGCTGAGAGTTTTCAGCTCTGGACAGAGGACGACGAGCTCCAGCCAGCTGATTTGCCAACGTCATCGCTAGCATCCCTCCATCTCAGGGATGAGGCTGTGGTCATCAATGAGAACACCAACCATATGGGGGATAATCCTGAGCCCCATCCTGTCTTGCCCGAGATGATGTCATCACTGCTTAACCAGTCACGACAGCAGGCAGACACATCCATGGATAGTAGGCCTGAGCGTCCACCAGCAGATCAAGGTAAGATTAAAGGTGCTGCATGAAGTGTTTTTAAACATCAATACAGATAACAACTTGATGACAATATAAACTGTGATGCATTTGAGTAATTACACTAAACAGATTAGAGAATGAGGAGAAAACAACCTCACAAAAAATGTGCTCGTTTTGTCGCATGGTCTCCTTTTTGGTGCGATATACCAAAACAACCCCTGCATTTAATGTGACATAGGAAAGCGCGTTCTCTCTGAGTACAGCCAAGTGAAATCAAATAAAGCTCAGAAAAAGAGGTTTCAAAGATGTTACTGACTCAGCTAACCTGATTTCCTTGGGCAGGTCTCTCTCCAGCCTCAGGCCCTTCCTGTAAAGGTCTGTCTCATCTAGTTTTCGGCAAAGAATCGTGAATAAATAGAAAAACCTCTTCCCAAGAGTCTCAAACTATGTGCAGGCTTGTAGTAGTTGAGAAACAGCAGGGACAGAGGCTGTGACGAGTCTTAATAGGACGCAACAAAATCCTAACATACTGGCAGTCTAAGGCGGCTAAAACGGTCTTCTCTTAAAAACATGATTGCACAAGCTTTGTGGTATGCTGCTCAGCACTTAGCTCCTATCAAACCAAATGTCAAGATTCCTTTGTAACAGGTGCCATGTTTTCCAATAACAAGCCAGCAGTTGGCAAAATGCGCCAACGACAACGACAAACTTGTCAACGCGTCAAAATTTCTTGACATCCAATTTTCAACTTTCGAAGAGTTAGCAAGTCAAGATTAAGTAAACCCAGCAACATCGTCCAGATATCCCCACACAGTGCCCCAGTGTATCTGAGATCAGTTGTGTCACAGGCTGCACACCCAAGTCCATCAGGGTTCACCAGTTATTAATCTTGTTGTCGGCCCATGTCTGCAGGTCCGTGCTTTGTGGATGCCTGCATGCAGTCCCGAACTTCGTGTCTGCACAGACTGTATGCACTGCAAGCATGCCAACTGTGCATGCACGAGTAAAACAAAAAAAATAGTAGAGTACGTGTGGCTTGTTTTGAGCAAAGGTTGTGCGAGGAGGTTATCTACACCTTTATAATTCGATTAATAGAGTTGAAGGACACACGTATGCTGTTATTTTCTTGTTTTAAACTTTTTTTGTTGCTGCATTCAAACAAATATTTATGATAAAAAAGCATTGGGAACCTTAAGAAGGTCACCAATTAGGGAGCATTATAAGATTGTGAACATCTGCTATGGGTTTGACTGACACCTTGATGGCACTGTTACTGTTAGAATTGTGTAGAAAGTGATTAGACTGGATCTTGGAAACCAGAGCATGGAATTGGTGACGTGTATGTGATCCTTGTGCAAAACACTGAGCCATGGTTGCAAGAGAACCTAACGGGTCGATATTGATGTTGTGGAGGACCTAATGCACGTCAACACAGGCTGCAAACATGAATAACATACAGGACTGATTGAATCAATCATGTACCAGCGTCAGCAACTGATGCTCACTTGTGCTGTAGGATATATGAGGGAATTCACTGAGATGTCTTCAAACAACAACCATCAAGAGTTCTCTTCCTGCTGTATGAATATTAAAATTAAATCTTACAATTACCAACTTCCCAACATACTAGATGGATGCCTTTAACAATAGTCCCAAGTGTCTCCATTATCACTCTCATGCTGCTATATTGGAGAACAACACGAGACAAGGAAACTTTCAATCAATCAACGAGTCTGTAAATTGGCTCACTGGTTAAGGCTCTGAGCTACTCATCAGAGGGTCAGGGGTGCCAGCACCAGCATCACCAAGCGGCCACTGTGGTTCCTTCAGCAAGGCCCTTAACCCTGCTTCCTAACAGGCCAAGATATGCAAAATGTACTCTGTGGAATGACAATAAAGTTGAACGTTAACTTTTTAAATTTCCATCACAATTTCTCAGCCTAGTGTGACACTGTCAAATTGTTTTGTATGACAGTCCAAAACCCTAACAGATATAGTTTACTAAGACAAAGAAAAACTACAAATTCACACAAAAAGCTAGAACTAGTCAATGTTGAGCACGTTTGCCTGAACAATTAACAATTACAATTGCTGATATATTTCCTATTATTAACTAATGATCATCATTCAGCTGTAGACAACAACAAACTTTGAAAGAATGGCAGCAGCTTGGATCACAAGGTTTTAAAGGCCTAATGGGCTGGGATATTTTGGTAGATTCAGGATTTATTAGATGTAGAGCTTTTATTAGGTTTTTCAGTACCAGACAGGTCTTGACAGAGCTTTCACTGTTTGCCCCGGGTTAATGAGTTTACCCCCTTTCTAATTTTACAACAGCAGAAGTATGATTCCTCCAACATACGGCTCTGTCTGCAGCAGCGATTTAAAGTATCTCAAGGCATGCCATTACAAGCGCTGAAGGGACGATTTACATCTACTGCAAACAGCCCACCGCTCCCTCCACACATGCATCCCCTCCACATGCGTGTGCATGTTTGCATACTGGCAAACACAAACAATTTACACATAAGTGTAATGATCTCAGAAAATGCCTGACAGACAGATTTTCACCTTTCCCTGCTTGGCTAATCTAACCCTGACACATACAGGGGCAATAAACACAAACAGACACAGTGGCACATCGCCTCCAGAACCTCAGGCCGACATGGCATCTCGCTGTAGACAGCTGTTGTTTGTTAGGCGAGGCAAGGCGAGGTCAAGTACTACGCAGCGCTGAGTCTGGCTGAGTGTGCCTGAGCGTTGAGGAGTGCCAGTTCTGGTATTTTAGGCAGTCAGACAGTGTCACCTGTCAGCAGACTAGTCTGGACAGACTCTCCCACATGGTGCAAGACTAAGCAACACAACGATATCTCCCTCTAGAGTCTTGTCGGGAGGCCAGCAGTGTGTGCAGCTCAGCCACAAAGTGCAGATCGACACATGCAGGCTGGCCTGAACGGGCATCGTGGGTAACGCTGGGTTGTTGTTCGGTTGATCTTTCAGAGTTCTTGGAGACCGAGATGAGCCAAAACGACAGTGAGGCGCAGTCTCACACCTTGACATCGTTCCTGCAGGACCTTTCATCCTACACTGATCACAATGATGTGTTTCCTGCTCTGAGAACCAACGTCACCAAGGAAGGAGGTACTTTCAAACATTTCTTTGTCCTGTTTATAACATATTCTTTGGTGCATATGAGTTGTGTTACAAATTAAGGTAAAATACACAACAACTGGTATTAGAAAATATTGTAAATTTTGTAGTACTCTACATTTTAATACAAAATACCAGCACCCTTGTGCTTTCAGGCTCATCAACTACCTCTGCAGTTTTGTAATTTTCCAAAACCCAAATTTTACATATTAACTGCTCTGTAGATCTTCACAGGATGTCTACATATTTTCCAATTGGTCTGCAGGGATATAATGTGTGTAAAGAAGGGCAACCGGATGGCGACTATACACACTGTCTTGCTTTGCCGAGCTACTTTTTGATATTGAGCAAAAATTAATGGGAGCAGAAAGGCTTCTTCATAAACAATGAGCCTAGCAATCTTTGCAACGTAATGAAACACTGAACTGCAAACACTTGATTACATGAATTTTAAAAAGTTCTCCTTCCTCAGCGTTAAGCCTTTTTATTTTTTCGTGATTTCTTTGAGGCCTAAAATTTTCAAATTCATAGTCTATAAAATATGTGCCTTGCAAAATCTTTGTAATATATATTTGATCTTTGCAATCAGAACTACAACCAGACAACAATATAACCAAAGCTATGGCTGCATGTGAGTCCAGCACTGATGACCACCAGCTGTCCGAAGCAGAGTGGTACTGGGGTAACATCTCGAGGTACTGAATGTTCAAATCACCTGCAAATGTCAAACATAACAAATTTCTTTCAAACTAATTTTCTTTCAAATTGTCTCAAACGTTTATCAAAGACTAACGGATGCCACAGTTCTTACATACTACGCATGTTTTTGAGGTTTTACTTTAATGATTTGGTTGTTTCAGTGAATTTGTTAATGATAAATGTGTATTTATTAGTCTTGCTCAGACTGAGACCTTTACGTCCTTTTGCATTGTCCAGAGAGGAAGTAAATGAGATGATGAGAAACACTCCTGATGG
Source organism: Stegastes partitus (assembly GCF_000690725.1). Taxonomy (NCBI): domain Eukaryota; kingdom Metazoa; phylum Chordata; class Actinopteri; family Pomacentridae; genus Stegastes; species Stegastes partitus. Next base: position 431,304 of record NW_007578195.1, on the reverse strand, counting down.
CACATTCCTGGTCCGAGATGCTTCCAGTAGGGTTCAGGGGGAATACACTCTGACACTCAGGTATTTTTTAGTATTATGCACTGTGGTTTTGGTAAAAACTACATTTTGACAACAGGATTTTGTTGATGTGTGCACAAATGTTGTACAGACTGTTATCATGTGTTCAAACCACGGTCAAATTATATCACGCAAAACGAATAAAGGGTGCCTTAATATGAGACCCTTACCTAGCATAACAATTCTATGTGTTGAAGTTTTTAGCCGTCGAAGTCTGTGTCGTTTTTAAATGCTATGTGGGTCATAAATGAAGAACATGCTGTGGTCAGGGGTCAATTATTCTTTCCTGGTTTCAACATCCAAATTTAGTTTTACTGGTTTTAGAGAGTAACTTTATACATTTTGTGGTTTCTGGCTAATTTTAGTTGAATCAAGACATACTAGGTTTCAGATATAAAGCTTTGTTGATTAGAGTTTGGCGGAGACTCCAGCAGTCAGCAACATAACACCCTGTCTACACAACATGCGTTTCACTCGTGTTTTTCCAGTCATCCATCTCACATTTGTCTGAAGGAACAGATGCACTCCAGCTTCAATCAATGCTGTCTACAGTCTTTGGTACACCTTACACTTGACTTATGCTTTATACACATAACCGTTTACTATATAGCTTTTCATAGTCTTTAAGTCGAGATTCTCTAACTTGCAGGCCTCCAAGCCCATACGCTGCATATTGGGCTGTGAAAATTAAAGCTTTACTTTCTGAAAGAGTAAAAGCACTGTGGCTGGACAGATCCAGCACAGACTCCAATGGAGGATAAACTCTATTAAATCTCCATTCCATTGGTGTCAGCATAAAACAAACACAGCCAGAAGTAAAGGGAAGGTGTTGTTGTTCTTGATGTTTTCAATAGTAACTTTAGCGCAATTAATTCTTTGACTTTTTTCAGAAAAGATGGCTACAACAGACTCATAAAAATCTTCCATCATGGGGGGAAATACGGCTTTTCTGAGCCACTGGCTTTTCCCTCTGTGGTGGACCTGATCCAGTATTACCAGAAGAAGTCACTAGCCCAGTACAACTCTAAACTGGATACACGGTTACTCTATCCAATATCTAGATACCAGCAGGTAAGTTTTTAAGGGTTTCAAGCTGTGAATGTGTGCCCTTTTACAATATATCAACAAAATGTGTTGCCCTCTGCTGACTTTTTATACGTGTAATTATGACGTACAAAAAATTGCTGAGGTTTGCTATTGCTGGTCATGTTTTTGTGAAAGTTTTTTGGCCTATCTGTGGTTTTGTCTGTGTCAGAACTAGTAACAGGCAAAACAAACAAGGAAGCAGTTTGTTGTTTATGTGGACGTCCCGGATCTCATCTGTTGTTAGTGTGCATCAGAATAAATGCATTATGGGATTTAAAATTTAAAATACCTAAAAATCTTTTACATTTTTGTTTGTATAGCAGCAGATTGTGATGGAAGTTGACATTGATACAGCTGGAGAACAACTGAGGATATTTCAGGATCAATACAAAGAGAAGAGCAAAGAGTACGACCGCCTGTTTGAGGAGTTAAACCAAACCTCCCAGGTATAGCAGCATTTTAATCATTAGCCATGCTCCCAAAGGAACTTTCCCCAGTGACTACAAACCTTTGGAGGAACTCAGTGCATTTCCACTAAAGGGACCAGGGTCTAAATTAAGTTCTAGGGAAATTTTTACGCCCCAAAAAGTGGACAGTTCTGATTTTTGAAAACCTGTAGCTGTACAAACGGATTGTTTAGAAATATCAGAAAAATAAAGATATAAATTAGTAAAATGTTTATTGTCAGTATATATTTCTAAATATTGTTTTAAGTACCTCTTTTTAATACAGAATAGGAGGTAAAGTTAAATCTGACCACCAAGGAGCAAAAAAACACCCATTTAAAAAGAGTTATGTAAAAAGACACATAATACTGGTGCGTCTGTAGCTATGCTCCATATTCCTCTATTGATACAGCTCTGAGAAAGCGCTGGCTGTCAATTTCACCATTATACACTGATAAGCTTAACATCTCAAACAACTAAGAGTACATAGGTTAGTTAGTTGATTGGTATTGCTTAAAAAAAGACGGACAAATCAATGTACAACAGGTGCACACAGAACGAAAAAGGCTATTACAGCTGCCAGACATCATTTTTGACAAATCTTTGAACTACACTTAAAGAAATATGTGACACATCTTTAGCTCTGTAAGCAGCAACCTGACTCGTCATTTTTAGAAACTTTACTAGACCTGTATGTGTTTATATGGTGGATTTTAGTGGCCGATCATGGTGATTTAATGTATTGGCACCAAGTTCTTCTCTGTACTTGTGGAGAAAACAACATGGTATCACTGTCTTTCTGACCCTGTGTAGTCATTTAAACGCCTTACATCTGCCCTCCAATCTTCCAAATGCATTCCCAACCACTACCCTCTACTGATTTTGCAGTTGCATACAAGCTGCTGGGGTGCCTGTGAAAGCTGTCGTCAGCCAGTTTTTCCAGAGGATAGGCTGTGTCACCAAGGACATGGTGCCACGCATCATGTCCACAAATGTTCTGTGTTTCATCAGGGACTAGCAAACCTCTATCCACCAGACTGCACGACCCTGACAAGTGTCGCACTGATAAAAACATTTCAAAAGAGACCCCTTCCATCCACAACGGCCTGTAGGATGGGTCAATGCCAGCCCTTGCAGTTTTAATACTCTGCTATTCCACCGGTCCAAGGATGGGGATGTGTGATCCATCAATCACACCTACTCACTGTGGCAACCCCCATCTGTGCTCAAACTGTGCTGCAACTTCCTTCAATTTGCCACTGTTTGGTAACTGAATAACTTCTGCCAGAACACCTTCTTAACAGAGGAGCAAAAATTCTGTACGTAGTGACACAGTCGTAGTAATGCTGACTCCAAATAAAGGAGAGATGCTCCTGTACTCTGTGCGCAAGTTTCTGCAATGAAATGTGACGCAAACGCCACATTTCATTGCAGAAACTTGCGCAGTTGTGTTTGCAATTGACAGCACAGGTACAGAAATGTACCCGTACACATCTGGAAATTCCTCTGGGTCTCTGTAAAAGTTGTAACCATGGTACCGCACCACTCCACTGTTTATTGTGTAGCCGAATGGTAAAACAAAACGCATATCTGAAAGACACACAAGGGTGCCAGTTAGAAGTTGTTGCAGCACACGGTAACAATATTTACAGTTTTGAATTACCTGACCTTACCATTCTTGCTCTTAATGTCTGGATATGTCATAAAGCCTGTTTGCCTATTTAACATGACATCTGGGGTGTTTTGAATCCACTTTATTACTACTGCTTTAATCTTTACCAGCACTGAATCCATGGCCCCATTTGCAAAAGCTATGTATGTATGCCTGCTTTACCACAGCAGAACCTTGACTGTAAAGCCTTAAATATATAAATAAAGATTTGCTTCCTATACTTGATAGGAGCTGCAGAGCAAGCGGACGGCCATCGAAGCTTTCGGCGAAATCATTCGTATCTTTGAGGAGGAGTGTGAAACACAAGAACGCTACAGCAAAGAATACATCGACATGTTCCTCACATTAGACAGCAATACAGAAACTGACAAGTATGCTTCCAAATACCATCCCTTGCTTTCCCCATGTTGTCACTTTTTCATGGATTCATTTTATTTCTTTACACTTTGTGGTAAAATTACAGTAAAATTATTCACACCAAATCAGCAGAAACTGGCGTGTTTCCTGAAGTTGTATGCTTGCCTACAGGATTCAAAGCAACTCAGATGAACTGCAGTCAAGGGTGGAAGAGATCCACAACAGCAAAAAGAAGTTGGAGGAAGAGCTGAGGAACAAGGCGCTGGCTCACATGGAGGTCGACAGGAAAATTAACAGCCTGAAGCCCGACCTTGTGCAGCTCAGGAAGATCCGAGATCAATACCTGCTGTAAGTTTAACCCTTCAGAGAAAGGTTTCTTGTATTCTGGTTTAATTTTATGGCCCCAAATACTCTTTTGTACAGATAATTACAGATAAAGAAACAATTATGAAAAGGTTTCAAAATAAATTTTTAAAAAATCAGGTGAACATAAAGGTTTAAAAGGAAAAACAAAGAGAAATCTTTGTTTACAAGACATACAGCAGCGCAAGTGATGGCAGCATCTCCAAGATGACAAGTGTTGTGACACTCCTGAGGGTGCTTCATAAAGCAGGTATCTATATGGCATTCTTAGAATTGTCTCCTAACACAGTGTGCATATCGCATGACTCCCACATAGTGTTCCAAACCCCAGCGCAAATCAGACATGTTAACGCCACTCTGTTCAGATCCACCAGATGAAATCTGACTGATAAAAGTTTGAGTTCAAAACACTCCGTCACATACCAGTGCCACAGCTGAGTTATAAACATAGAAAAAGCAATCAGCTGTTCTCCTCCATGTTGCCACAGCTGTGGATCTTCAATATGCTTGGTACGGGCCTTTATCATAAGCCTGATGGGAGGACTATTTGTTTTAGCTGACTTTAGTAAATGTAAAAGAGCAGATGTGTTCTCTTTAGGTTTTGAACAACTGTGAATGGCAATATTACACTGCTATTACTTTACAGCAAACAAATTAAAAATCATGGTTTGATGGAGCCGATGATGCTTTTATTATGGATTAAAAAAGAAGGTGTCCCTGTTCCACAATACTGTGTTTCTGACTGTTGCATATTCAAAACACTATCACTGCCATTAAAACAATGCTTTTTAAACCAGATTTTTTTTTTTATCTTGTCAGTCAAACCTTCAGTATAATCCAGTATTTTGTTGCCTAATTGAACTTCACAGAAGAACTCAGAGGATGCATTACACATTTGCTAATAATCTACACATCGCAGCCCTCTGACTGTGTTCTGTCCACATTTCAGCTGGCTCACTCAGCAAGGCACTCAGCAGAGCCAGATCAATGACTGGCTGGGTATCAGGAATGAAGAAGAAGAGTAAGTATCCTTGTCTTGTCCTGCTCAGCTCAACCTACAGATTTTTCATTTCAGCAGAAAATTCTACAGAAATTGCTTTTGCTGTTTTTATTTAAACATAATCTTATAACCAGCTGTTCCCGAAATCCTAAAAACCTGCTTCTGCTGTGGACCTGCGTCTCTTATAAACCAGCAGACATGCAAATATCTGTTCTGTGTACAGTAAGGAGGGCTGTACAATGAATTAACAGTCAAATGATCTATTATCTCAAAATATAATGACGTAAATGCATTAAAGCACTGCTATTTTTTGTTGGCATGATCACTGGGGGTAGCACACACTGTCAACAATACTGGGTACTGTAGGTGTAAATTGTTTTTTGCAAAGCATCAGTTTATTTATTGCTATAAAATGCTTGTTTTTAAACCTGCTAGCCCATACACCCTAGCAGATGATACCCACCAGGAGGAGAGGAGCTGGTATGTTGGAGGCATGAGACGAAAGGAGGCAGAGGAGTTGCTGAGAGGGCGGCGTGATGGGACCTTTTTAATCAGAGACAGTCAGACTCAGAGTGGCTCTTTTGCCTGCTCTGTGGTGTGAGTACCTTCACATTGGCATATTTCAGATATTTAAACATTTTATTTTACTGTAAATAAATGTGTGTTTTGCCCTTCTTGAATCCTAACTGACCACTCTGCTGTAACGTGGGATTTCTAACATGATACCACATTATTATTATCTGTTTTGTTGTAAATATTAATTGAATACACACAGTAACAAGTTTCCTCTCGTGCAGTGTGGACGGGGATGTGAAACACTGTGTGATCTACAGGACGTCCACAGGATATGGCTTTGCTGAGCCCTACAACCTGTATTCTTCGCTGAGAGAGCTCGTACTCCATTATCGACACACATCCCTGATCCAACACAACCAGCAGCTGAATGTAACCCTGGCCTGGCCTGCTCTCAGTCAGCAGCCCAGCTGAGACACACCAGCATACCACCCCGATGGCGCTTTCCCAAAGCTTCACAGTATTAGCACTGAGGACACACCCAAACGGACACTGTTTCCAGGCTCAAACAGAGCACCGGTTAGTGTTACCACCATATGAAAATTTTCACCAACAGGCTCAGTGCTAAAATTTGGTAGTTAATAATCCAGTACTGCTATGAAGTGACAACAAACAACAGTCACAGTTCACAGATTTTAAGCAGTTTAGTCACTTTACCATTAGGTTGATTACAACTCTGCCTTTTGTCACCTTTGTCCATTACATGCAATGGTTGTATATTTTGCTCCTAGCACCAGCTTGTCCACTAGTTTCAGACACAGAGGGTTGTTTAATGCTGTTGCCATCGTAACAGCACTGACCAATATAATCAGTAGTATGTTACTCTGCTGTCAAAAGCCAAGCTCGAGCTCTGCTCTAATCTTATTTCTTTTATTAAACCGATTATTCCTATTGTTAAAAAATCCCATTAGCTTGCCATCTGCATATAAAGCTTGCAAAACACAATTTGGATTAAGTACTTATCTTTTACAGAATCCAGCAGTGAATTTAATCTTCTGCAGCAGAATAAGGTAGAACTGAATTTTTGGCTCCACGACCACACGAGTAGTATCGACAGGCTTCCAAAAAGTTGTTGCCAAAATCTGATGCCCTGGAAGAGTTTACAACAACGACATCAGGGTTACACAGGATGCCACTACCCACCTTTCAGAATACTCTTCAGACTACAGAATGCAAACCATTCACAACAATAACAATCAGAGCACATTGATAGAATTCATAAATAATAATATGGCTACATGTCTTTCGTGTATGATAAGAAGAGTATATTTTTCTGGTGGAGAAATGTTGATGTAGGTTATCCACTGTATCCAATAGTCCAGTGCATATTTTTTATCGTTATTTTTCCTGAAAGGGAAGCACAATAAATTATCATTGAAGGCTTAATATTTTAAGCTTTGAGAAGTATCAAGTCCTCTTCTCCAATATTTGGCCATTCATGGCTTAAGTTGCATCTCATCCACTTCTAAAATATTTTTTCCACTGACCTGTTACAAGCTACTTGCCCTCCAAGTCAAATTCACCTTTTAAACTTTGAAAAAGTGAATTTGTTGCATTCCCCCAAAGTATGTATATTCCATATAATCAAATCAATATAATCGGTGCAGTAACATTGTTTAAGGTGCTTCTGGGAAGCTGAGCTCAGGATGGGACGCGACCCTGCACATGTGCATTATGGGTATTATAGACACTGAGGAGACACACAAGCACTTTATCCAAAACAAGACAACATAAGTACACGGAGGCATAGGGCTGGGCTCCCATAGCTAGTTTCCATTTTGAATCCTGTTCCTGGTTGGTGAAAAGCCTTGTTTTATTTGGCTGCGATGCTAACGAACCTCTTATTAATACTTTAATCCCTCTTTGTTATTTTTTGATAGCAAAGACAAGCAGTTTGTGAAAAATCCTGTGATGAAATCAGTAAGTTTCAGCTATTATTTAGGTATGTTACAACACATTTCATATCATCTGCTTGGTGGTTGTGAACATTAGCAAGCTCAGTTACTGTTATTGGTGAATAACCGACTGGCTTTTCCAGATTCTTGCTAATTAACAGCAGATCAAAGATTGAAAATGAATTTTTGGTTACAACACAAGTTTCACCACCTGCAAATTATGAAAGCTGAACAAAACGAGCATCAATAACGGACTTGAAAGGATTTGGACCTGATAAATCGATACGATACTGGATTCAGATGTGATAAACTGCTATTGCATCCCAACCCTACCCAGACAGGAAGACCACAGCTAGAGATTTGTGAGAATGCACGTCATCACTGATCTCACATGTTGATATTGCTGATTGGAAATAAGTTCAAAGTTTCTATTTTGTTGACTACAAATAGAAATGTTGTTTTCTTACTGACATCTGCAAACCTTTGGGTCTTTACATTGGGGGTTTTCAGGAGTGATAGCAGTCAATGGCAAGTAAAGTCATGCCATTCTTCATCCTGCACATCATGCTTCATTGTACCAGGGCAATACAAATGAGACAAAACACGAAGCATGCACAAAATTACAGACAGTATTTCTGTGTGTTGATTATATGCAAATCTTGGAACATCTACCTAAAACAAGTTATTCAAGTAAATGCGAGTTATCAATCTGGTTCAGATTCTAAATTGATTAGTTGAATTTTTCGATTTTGTTTGTGAGGATTAGTGAAGGTGGAGTCAGTGATCTGGGACCTTTGCTAATTCTCTGGAGCTCGATATGGAGTGACATTACAGGCTTACACTGTAGGTCCATAGTTTTGTAGGAAATTGCTGAATAGTGCCTTTAAATGCTTTGTTCCGGCCATCATGAGCTGAACAGGTTGTGTCTAGTTGAATACAAGGTTACAACAGCGCAAGTACCCTGGAGTACCCACCAGAAGAGTATTATTATAAAAGGTAATCGCTTCCATGCAACCGATCACTTTTAAGAATCACATGTAGAATATGATATTGAATTATTTTATTAAAATTCAAATGAGTGCTACAAAAGACCTTTTTTCCGCGGCAGTTGCCACACTGAATTTACATCACACTTGGCTTGAAAAGCTGCATATTTGCTTATATATCCGTTTTTTTGATAAAGAAAAAAATACAAGAACAAAGGCTCATAATTTGAATGGCCTTGAGCTACATAATAGTTCAATATTAGCCATATGTCTGACGTTTACAGTTAAAAGCTGTAAAACTAAAGGCTTAAAACCTGAGTCACAATTTTACATATTCAAATAGGGATGTCACAAGGACTGACAAGGCGTTACTACGTTTATGCCAAAACTCTGAAAATATAATATGTTTTGCAATGCGGTTGGCACTAAAGATACTAGACAAGGCTGGTACAGCAATAGGACTGCTGAGACTTGTGGGAAAATGCTGTAGATATGCTCCACACACGACCTTCACAGAGGCTAAAGTTAGCTTGTTTAGGCTAATGTGGCTAAGTCACTACTATTCAGTCTGTCATTGAACCACTGTGCATTTATGTGTTAGATGTGTGTGTGTGTAGTGGCTTTGTTATTTTATTTAATTCTTAAAAATAATTTAGAAAGACATTTTTTTCCAAAAAAATTTGGGCATCAAATTTGGTAAGAAGAGTCACGATGATTCAGTGGGGTTAGTTCTGACTTCCAAATGTGTGGTACTGTGACATCCCTATTGCCGACCTGTTACTACTTCAAAACACGAGGACTTATGATCGACCAAACAGCAGTAAAATCATTATCGTTACTACTTTAATTTTGCAGGCATGTTAGTTAGCTATGATTACAGCTATGGTGGACCAAATAGAACATATAACCATAAAATGTGACAAGATTATAGATATTGGAAAATTCTATATTTTTGAAAATGTTGGTAAACATCAGCACAAGACAAGGTTTTTTCTTTTCTTTTTTTTACTCCTTAAGTGTGAGGTATATTCAAATGGTGATGGAACCTTTGCGTCTTTTACAAAAACGAAAACTGTTTACATTTCAGACCTATCCAGGGCCGGAGGGATCTGGATAGGTAGCAGGTTTGCGACCCAGGGACTGCTTTGATTGTGCAATTTCTGAGTGGAGATGAAGTGGTGCTTGTGGATTACAGTGAATTATTCTATTAATCTATTTTTATAGGGGAAATACAGTAGACATTAAATCTAGCATTGTCAGTTTGGGTTGCCCAGTAATTAAGATATATTTATTTAAGACAAATAAGAGTAGTTTATTTTACATTTTGAGACTAATTTGACTACTATTCCTGTATCTACTTTTTCCTGTTTAATGACTCACTTTAAATGCTCTCTCTTAAAGATCAAACACACGCTGTACTGTCGTTGCATACGTACACTTGAAGTTGTCAGTTTTGTCGGACTGTTTATTACCGTGAAAGAAGTTGGACAAATTGTGCAAGATTCCTGCTTTGTGGCAGTAAAAAGTTGTAAATGTTTGATTTTTTGCATGCCATCACTGTGTAACAGATTACCTTGGTATAATGCGTACAACTGGCTAGAATATGGACATTACGGCTGGGTACTGTTTTGATACCAGTTCTGGTACTTTAATTACACCACCAGCTACAAAAGATATGTTGTGCTACCTTTCTTTAATGGGTTAGCCGTATTCTGTGATTCTCAGTTACTAATATTATTTGTTTTTTGCTTTACCTCTATTATTGGTGCTAGGCACTCATTGCTGTAGTTTTTCCTCAATGCACCTCTCTGAGAACACTTGTCATACATACAGTATGAGTCATACTTCTTTATCAAAGTAAATGCAAAAGCTTTCATAATGGTTGTGGTCTGTTGTGCTTGTAACCACATCAGTCTGCAATGTAGTGTTGCACGGTAGTAAGTTCTGCATACGTTGTGGACCGTGTGCCACAGCCTCCACATGGTAGTAGGACTTCTAACCTATGTGAAACCAAAATGTAGGTGTTTGTCCCTTGTCATCCAGGTCATGTCTTTTTTTTGTACTTTTTGCACACTTAATAGATTGAGTGCAAAATTAAGTTTATGACTTAACATATACATTTATATAATGTTGTGAATTTAAAAAATGAAATGCTACCTATCTCAGTAAATTTTGTAGCAGGTATACAAAAAGGTATACATGTTATAGGTGCACAAAACAGACAAGACCACTGCTCTGTGGGGTGTAGATTTAAAGCATAGCATTTGCACACTATCTCCTGTGAGGTGGCGATACTATGACTGTGTCTTCATGTACATTCACTCTGTTACTAAGGCAGGTGGACATGTAGTCGATGTAAATATGGACAAGTTGCTCATGAGATTGATGTGTTGTAGCACTTACAAAAACAGAACACATGTTTTGTGTGTGGCATCTTTAATGAGGTGATCACGTGATATTTAGTTCTGTGAAGTCAGACATCTTTGTAATTACGTGTGCACAACCTGGTCTCATTCTGTTGTCAGTGTCTCTTTTTGCAACTTTATCACTGTGCAAACACAAACAAAATAGAGATACCACCAACAAATTCATAGGACAATAACTGGCATCACATATAAACTGTGTGTCATGTTGTACAATCTTGGTACCTGATTCTTTGTCCAACTAATTTCAGCGTAATGTTTTACAACCATTACCATGATGCTATTTGCTGTTGTATGTTTAAAAAATTACACACAGCTAAAGACAATATAACGTTGAAAGAAAAACAGAAGAACACAAACAGATTGTTGTAAAAGCTTTGCTAATACAATATTTACTAATAAACAGGAACCCAGCTACCAGCCATGTCGCTCCCCTGCTGACTTTTCAACACCACAAACGCCGTGTTTATGACTAAATGAAGGAACAACTGAGATTTTGACTTTGAGACTTCTGTCTTTAAATTTGCTTGTTGACATGCTCTCCTCCAACTAAGGAGGTTTAAAACAAATATGATTTGTTCTTCCTGAGCAATTCTCAAAGGTGTGTTGAAATTTTACGCTAGACGGCATGCATTTGTGACATGGAAGATTAAACAGGTGTGTGGTGGAGTAACAACAGCTGGAAATCTGAAGAAATACGACTCATTGGATGCTATTAGAGAAAGACGTTTGTAGATATATTTAGTGATGTTCACTAGATGTACTGAAAGACTTGGTATTGCAGGAATGACTAAATGAGAGCTTGTCTGTTTGTAGCGTAATGATGTGGGGATGGTTTTAGTGGCAACGATGCCACGTTTAACTCCCATAATGAGAATGTGCAAATATTTAATCAAGAAACTGCTTGCACTGAATGCCCGAAGACATTTGCACTTTTGCCTATTTTACAGGCTTTTGGAGAATTAAAAGGACCAACCTTCAGTGTGGCAAATAGGTTGTAAACAGTCACGTTTAGGTATGAAGGCAAACATTGTTAAGTTATGCAGATGTTTTCAGATGCTATCTGTTGGATTCACCGAACTGTTTCAGTGGCGGCATTCTGTCACTCAATCATAGGTTTACGCTAAAGTTCCTCGTGGCTCCATTCAGACACACACTGAGAGAGAGCCACAGCATGCACACAGTACTTGCTACACACACAAGACTGGAAAACGATGTATAGTGCATGAGATGCTGCCATGAGAAATCTTGTGCATGCTCATCTGTTAATGCATTTCAGACTTGTGTTGAATATTTAAAAAAAATCTGTATTAATAGGTGTGACCTTGCACAATTCTCACCCCGACTTTAACAGGAAAGTGACCAGGGAGCTTATTCAGACATGATGATCAGTTAATGGAAAGCAGAGCATGTCCAGAAGGGGCTGATGTGGAGGTTAGGAGCTGTAAGTAGTTTTGGTGTGGTATGAGTTTAGGTATCATGTTGGCGATTAGTAAGTATAGGAAGGGTGTCTGTAATGAGTTTGATGTAGGTAGGAGCTGAGAAGAGGAGGGAGGTTGGTCCGTAGACATTTATAAAGTTTTCCGGTGCCATAAATGGCTGCACCATCGCTCTCAACTATCTTCCACGCCACAACATGATGGGATCTAGCAGTAAAGCTTTTCAAACTATTTTAGTACATGCACTTATATTTCTTTTCATCCCGGGTAAAATGAGACGATCATTATCAACTTTTTTAAACATCTGAAATCCAGGGAATTTGAGCTGTGCATCTGATCGAATACCTCTAATTGTCTCTGCATCGTGTTAACATCGTATCTGTTCAAATTTTTCTGTAACTGATTTTAATTTTTTCCATTGTGGCTGTATGGATCTGTCGTTTTCATTTGATCTAAAGGATTTAGCTGCCCTTAGTTAATAGCCTATTGCTGTGAGAAAATACTGTTACTGTAAATGTTTATTTACTGTATTGATTATGCTATAACATTCAGCTTGTTGTCCTCAATCAGAATTAGCTCGTATTTCCTTTTAGGAGTCATATTTGGAGAAAACTGGATTCAGACATTTTTGTTGGTGTTAAACCTGACTTTACCTACTTCAGAACAGTACTGTTCATGTATGCACTTTCAGATCCTAAATAAATTTGAGATTATAGTTTAATGGGTTGTTCCGAGTATTATTTGATCATCTTATTATTTTAGTACTTTTTTATTGCTATGTAGAAGACAGTGTTTGCTTTAAAACAACAGGCCTGGACTAATAAAGTAAAGATCAGTGTGCACCACAAATACCATGAACTATATTGGCACAATAAGCTGATGTAAGAACAATGCTGCTATGCTACACACTACAAACACAGAAGCTGTATGTGCCTCACTACAGGACCATATGCAGTGGCTGCAAAAGCATCTAGCTCAGTTCACAACACTTGCTACTGGGTACCACTGCCTCTGCACCTTGAACTGCTGCTTCTCTGCTCACATCTCTGTAACATCCCCCAGCCACAGTCAACAGACACCTGAAGGCTGCCAACCATACAAGAAACACTACGGCAGTGTTTGGAGAAAGAGAGTCACACAGATGGAAACGCCACAAACTGCATGAAGTTGGAGAGCATGACAAGTTGAGCAACCTGTTGCTTATCTCAACAGAAACACACCAAACACAGCACAATGTAAAGAGAGTCCGATCTTCTACCTCCTACCAAAAACAGAGTGCTGCATGGCGACATGATTGAAGTACAATCAGCCACGAGTGCTGGACTTTGCAGCACTTTTCTGTAATTAAGGGCAAAGTTAAGGTAAACCTAATTTCCAGCTTTGAGGGATGCATTTACACTTTCCCCCACATTGTAATGATGTCAAACTATCTTAGACACTTAAGGCAAACCCCTTATACAGTCTGAAACCAACCTTTAAATCTGACACCGTTATTATTTTTCATCGAGTCACGACTGTACCTTCAGGTTTCATAAACGTTTTCATTTCTGGCCTCAGTTGAACCTGTTATTTACCAGCATTGTGACTCGTTTACCACTGGCCTTAAAGTTGTTTACCAGGTAGCTACTAAAAAAATAAACAGCTACATGTGTAGTCAGTGTGTCACTGTTCATGACAGTTCACGTCTACACACGTTTGTGAAACTACAAGAGAGAAACTTATTCAGCCCACCTGACGGGTTCACAATCCAAGATGGCGTCCTCTCCTTCCTGTTCAACTGACTGGCAACTTCAGGTGTCTGTTCAATTCGGGCTTCAAAATGAAATTAATGTTTTTTTAAATTTTTTTTATTTGACCAAGTATGTGTAAGTCTGTTAGAATGACAACATCCTTCATTCTGTTTCATGTGCGACCACCAAAGGGTAAGCCCTCAATATTGTGTCTTTCATGAGCAGTAAAAGCTTACAGTGACTATTATTGCTTTCGCATATTTTCTTGTCAGTATGCATATTTGTCACAAGTTATTGGACGTTGCGATTAAAATACTCAGTGTTCGTTTTGAGTCGCCGGATATTATTTTGTGATTGTTTCTCTTCCACTCACGGAGCCAGAAACAGGAATTTCCGAGGTTCGTGAAGGCAGCAGCGGTCAAATCACACCTGGCGCTGATCATCTGAAGATGGCGCTGATAAGACGGACTGGATGGGAAATAGCTTCAGTCTTCTCCGTCCTCTCTGCTCGCCGCCGTGTGGACGCTCTCTGCTGACACCCAACATGAAGCTGTCCGGGCTGCTGGCTGTGTTTTCTCTGCTCTGTGCTGACCGGACATGTTTGGGGCTGTCGCATCCCAAACCGGCCTGTCGCTATCCGCCTTCTCAGTGGTGTCGCTCCCTGGAAATAGCGTTAGAGTGTAAGGTGAGTAGAAGAAACGCACTGGAGTCTCTTAATCAGCTTTTATTTTTTTATTTTATCTCTGTTTAAAATCAGTCCAGCTGGAAAAAGACTCAAGATATTAACAAGCTGTAGAAGTTAGAATTTAATGAATAAAATGAAATGAAATGAATGAAAAATACTTTATTTATCCCAGAAGGGAAATTCAATCTTGTAAAAGCTCACTTTTTTGTTTGTTTGTTTGTTTGTTTGTTTTTTAAATCAATATAACATATATTATATACAACAATAATAATCATTCAGTCAGTTGGATTTGTTTTTTAAAGTGATGGCTGTTGGCAGGAAGGAACTCCTGTATCTCTCCGTTCTTTTTACTTTTTAACGACAAGTTTTGCCCTTACTGGTTTGTAACTGGACTTTTAGTTGGTTCTTCAAAGTGTTGTTGCATCTACAGTCAGCCAGACAAGTGAGAAAACTCAGACAAATACTATGTCGTGATCTGCGATATTATCGGTGGGAATATTTCAGTTTTTATTCTAGGTAGACCGTGAGATGATCAATTATTCCTGGCAATACCAAACACTGTTTTTGTTTTGTTTTTTAAAATATGTATAAGGAAACTTTAAATTCTCTAAAGCTGCACTTAAAAATGGAGAAAAGGTTTGTTTTGATATATGTATTAATGTCAGTCACTCTAATATTAATGACATCATTCCATGTTGTTGTCCCTCAGTACAGAAGGTTGTTTTCAGTGAGGTTCAAAGTTTGTCTTAAATGAAAGTCATGCTGCAGAAATTGAACACCACATGTTCTTCATGTGACCAGCTGCCCACACAAACCCCTAATCAGTTTAAAGATGCACAAAGCCAACACTGGAGCACACTCTATTTTCCTTTTAAACATTTGTGCCTTTTAGTCATATCGTTAACTGTGATGCTGCAACTAGAGAAAGTGATGAATTTCCTTTCATTTAATTCTATAGTGTCACTTTTTTGTATATTGTCATGTGCGAAAATAAAATGCCCACTGCAGGTCACCAGAAGTCACAGTGGGGGTAAAAAAGAAGATGCCTCCTATTTAAGAGTCTATCCTAATCAAATTTGTATGTTTTATTCAGAATTCAATTTATCCATCCATCCATTATCTATACACTAGGGTCATGGGGGGGCTGGAGTCTATCCCAGCTGACTCAGGGTGAAGGCAGGTTCACCTGGACAGGTAACCAGTCTATCACAGGGCCACACTTAGAGACAGACAACCAAGCACACTCACATTCACACCTACGGACAATTTACAATCACCAATTAACCTCAACATGTTTCTGGACTGTGGGAGGAAGCCGGAGAACCCGGAGAGAACCCACGCTGCACGTGGAGAACATGCAAACTCCATGCAGAAAGATCCCGGGTGTCCTCACCGGGACACGAACTGGCGGCCTTAGAATTCAATTTATGAAAAGGGGGGAAAAAAATGTGAACAGTTTTAAATGAACATGTCTTTCACTCTGAAATCCATTTTATTTTCATTAAACTGGGGAGAAAATGCTTTAGCTGTTGGTATATCAGCAGTCTTTATTAAGGAACATATGTTTAAGCTTACCAGAAAGACCATGATGTCTTTTATGAGCTTATATTTGAGTATATTTTTGGCTTCACCGTTAAATTTACAGCTCTTGTTTCTTTTTCCACTGCGTAGGTTCAGAAACAGTGTATGGAGGTGAATGCCACTCGGCCAAACCAGGCTGTTCCTCCAGTGTCCGTCGCTCTGTATTATGAGAGCATGTGTCCAGACTGCAGAGTCTTCCTCACCCAGCAGCTGTTCCCCACCTGGACGATGCTGCAGGACATCATGGCCGTCACACTGGTGCCTTATGGGAACGCTAAGGTACAGTGTTCCTGCCTCTGTAGCAGCTCTGAAATGGAAAGAAGATGTGATGTTGTTGTAGAAAGTCTGACAAACGTTGACTGCTATAAACCAGTAACATCCTAATAAGAACTGACACTCATCCTTCTCTTGTAGGAGATTCCATCTGCAAATTCTCCCTTCACCTGTCAGCACGGACAACCTGAGTGCAGAGGAAACATGATTGAGGTTTGCAAGTGAACACCTTTGGCTTTGTGTCACACTGGACGTGCAAAGATTTCATATTGTCTGACCTCCTCTTTAGGCCTGTATCATCCATTTAATGGGACACTCGGCTGCATTTCACATCATCTACTGCATGGAGTCGTCTGCAGATGTTCTCAGTGCTGCACAGCCTGTGAGTAACAAAACAACAGTTCTCCTTATTTGGATATGTTTGGTCATTACTCCAATTGTTGTAATTTCCTTCCTTTTTTGTTGTTGTTGTTGAAATCCTAGATATGCAGGGCCTGGTGGTTACAGCTTTATGGGATGCGACCCAAACTATTTTAT
Organism: Stegastes partitus; assembly: GCF_000690725.1. NCBI lineage: Eukaryota > Metazoa > Chordata > Actinopteri > Pomacentridae > Stegastes > Stegastes partitus. Next base: position 414,201 of record NW_007578195.1, on the reverse strand, counting down.
GGGCTTTAAATAAGTTAACAGTTTAACTGGATCTAAACTAAATTACTAGCATGTGAAAACTGAGGCAAGCATGTCCAAACGGTGAAATGCAACCGGCCACATCCAGTTGCAGCCGGTTGAATCTGCAAATAGCTCATTCATTATAAGATGAATGTTGATTGTTCAATGCAGTGGCTATAAAATGTTGAAGTTGTCTGTTGCCGCTTTAAAGAAGATGTTGTTGCTCCACAAAGTATTCAAGTCACGATATCTTGATTACCAAATCAGTGGTCCAATGAAAATATAGAAACAAAAATTGCATTGATGCTGCTTAAAGCAAAAAATCTTTTTAAAAAAAATTATAGCAATGCCGCACAATACAGACATCTATGTGCACTTCTCAGTATGTAATGCTTCAGTTCATCCCATCAGTCTCCCATGGAAATTGAAGTTAGATGCCTTTTTAAATCTTCAAGACCCCAGTATGAAACTGATAAAATGTCATATAAAACATGCGTAAACCGCAAACAGCGCTGTGCAGAACCTCTTAGGGACTTTAGATGTTTAGACTCCTACTGTCATGTAATGCTTTTCCATCAGGAAGGGATTTAATTGGTGCCAGATTCATTCTGCAACATGACAGTGACTCCTAACAGTCATAAAGAATTATCATGAGCTTGAAGAAGTCCTACAGCAGACAGTGTGACCCACAGAGGCCTGATCTCAACATCATGGAGTCTGTCTGGGATCACATGAAGGGACAGAGGACACAGACAGAATACATCCACTGAAGTTCTCCAACATGCTGGAACGACCAAGTAAATTTAAAAACAACCTGTGTGCTCGTGTACCTACTAAACACTCTTGTACAGTCGTGTATGTGTGGAGCAGAACCTGAGTGAAGGTAGCTGGGCCTCTTGCTCGGTTGTACATTCAGACAGGTGTCCATTTTTGCCACATTTCTACTGGTTGATCAGGAAACCTGCACAGACATAAACCTTCGACATGTTTCTCTCTCCTGGTGTACCTCACCCTCTTCTGAAGGAAACGATGGACAACATATAGAGTTGACAGTTACTGCAGTGTTTCTGTCACTGGATGAAGGATTTTTTTTCAAATTCAATTAAACCACACTCGCTGTGTTGGTTCTTGTGTACCTGAATGTGAATTGTTGTCGTCTCAGTGCCTCCAGCTGTACGCTCCCTCTGTCTCCTGGTCCAGCGTTGAGTCCTGCGTGGAAGGAAGTCTGGGAAACCAGCTGATGCACAAGAACGCTGCCATGACCAGAGCTCTGAACCCTGCCCACACACACGTCCCATGGGTCACCCTCAATGGGGTAAAGCACAAGTTGAACTCTGAACTATCTCTGTGTGTTGTATGACAAAGAAGTAAAGTAATACAAGTTGTGTGTTCTGCTCTGTGGGTGTTATGGGGTGTTCACTTGTTTGCATAGCAACATTAGCTTCAAAATTCCTGAATTGGGTGGAAAATGCTGAGTGTAAAGTTGAAAAGTAAAAAAGAAATTTGGGTCAAAATCTAAAACTAAATGACTCCCATCAGATTGGAAGGTGAACATATGACCTGGTGACTGATGGCAGATGATGAAAGAAGAGAAAAGTTCAATACAGTAACACTGACTAAATGGTGCACATGGTTTAAAATCGTGAATTCTTGTTACAGGAATACACAGAAGAGAATGAAGACAAGGCGACATTGTCCCTTTTCCAGTTGGTCTGTCAGCTGTACAAGGTGAGAACTTGCTTTGTGTCTTGTAGTTACTGTCGTGCTATTTTCAACACAAGTGTCCGTAATGGGGAAAAAATAGCTTGCTGAATTTTTAAGAAGTTGTCACAGCAAAGAAAAAAAACCAACTTAAACTCCATATTTTTACATTTGTCCATGACTTGAGAACCTGTGATTCTGTGATTTGTGTCCACAGGGTGTGAAGCCTCCAGCCTGCACTGGAGCGGCGGTCCGACTGAACAGAAGCTTTTGCTGAATACAACAAAACTAATTTCTAAATGTCTGTGGGCCCTGCATGAAAACTGCATGAAATCATATTAAAATGTTTAGTCACAGAATATTCACCACCAGCATAGACTGAGTTTTTGTGTCACAAAGCAGAATATTATTAAATTCCTCGTGTCCTGTATGTTGTGGGTTTAAATATGAAATTGAATTAAATCAGAGTTGTCCTACATCAAGGCATCCATATCATAAACAAAACATAGCCAGATGCTTATAAATTTCCATATAGTTTATTGGCATCTTTCACTTAAAACACCCTGAACTCCCGAGACTCTTTTGGCTTAAAATGCGAAACAAAAATATAGTTAATTTCTTTGACAAAAACATTGGAGTGGCAGGTGTATACATACTTGTAAAGTATACTTGATTTTTAGGCTCCAGAACATAAAATCAAATGTCCTATGTTACAGTACTTTGTCTCGACAGACACATTTTGAAGAATAAATACTTTTTTTTTTTTTTTTTTTATAGAAGTTTGCACGACACAGAGGCTGAGAAAACGAGACATCATGAACAGTAATGGAGGCGGAATCAGCGCAACACAATAACAGAGCGAAAGCAGGGACTCTCCTGCTCGCGACACATTTAACACTGTATGGCACTGATGTCTTCCTGTGAAGAGCCACAGAGCTACATTTGTAATGCCAACGTCAGTCCTCAGATTGAAAAAAAACAAGAAATCCTTCAGAAAATGACGTCAATGTTTAAAAGCATCCCACATGATGAAAATGCCACGCTGAGCTCGTACGAAGGACGTTGTCATGTTGCTGTGTGTGTCAAAAGTAAATGTTTGAGGAGCTTAAAAGGATTAATTTGTCCTCGACTTTCTAACCTGGTTCAGTTTAGTCCGTACTAACTGGAAATGTAGAAACACATGACTTGCTGTGATGCAGGAGGGCGACCGAGCAGCGTACAGATGGTGTTTACAACAGACTGCGTCACAGCAAAAACACAGAGGGAACGACTGACTTTGGTTTCCAACAGTGTGCAACATATATATATATATATATATATACACACATATGACACTGTTGGATGATGGTGCCTTTTCATATTCTTATACTACATCTAATAATTTCAACGTTTTGGTGTCTAACTTCTTTTAGCTTCTTTGTTTTATTAAACATGGACACATTAAAAATCTGACATGTTTTTTTCTTCCTTGAAAGAGAGAGCGCTATTTAACCAGTGTTACAGTCACTGGCTCGACTAACCAGAACCAAAAAATCTTTAGCTTTGCAGTGATTGTTTTAATTTAAACTGCACAAATATTGAAATGTTTGGAGTGTCTGTTGTTCCAGCATTACAGAGCAGACATTTAGAGGCTGCAATCTCCATGACACAATGTGTTATGAAAGTTAAAAAACTGAGCTAAGTACACCAAACCCTCTGTGATGCTCAAGAGAAGCCTATGACATTCTGACACTTCTTGTGTGTACGTATAAACGACTAAACACAAAGCTGTGGAGGCTGACGTGACATTTTCAACATGCGAAGACATACGTGGGTAGTTTAAAAAGTGTGACGAGTAAAACTTGAAAAACAAACTGCGGGGCTGAAATTCTCCAACTGCCATTTGATTGCTTTAATAGAAAACATTTGTGCTGCTCAGATCTACTCACATGATGAGTAATGACAGCCTTTAATCAACTCTAAATAAGTGCTCTCCAGCTCCTGCACGTGCATTTTTAAGCCCGGTAAAGCCTGGACATGAGCAATTTTCCTCTTTTTTTGTTTTTAACCTGTGAAGAAACCTTTTAAAACATAGCAAAGGTTTAGAAAAAAAAAGGTTCTGAGGGTCAGCATTTCAAAAACAGCACAGTGGTCCTTTCACACTAAGCTCAAACCTCTCCTATCACATGAAAGGCTGATCAATAAAGCTTACTAGCTGAATTAATGAAATACTGTTAGACTAGTGTTTCTACTACTGTCCGACCAGGACGAGCATCGTATCTTGTGTAGTGCTTGCTCACGTCCTGGTCGTTCTACCTCAGTGACGGCGACAAACACTGCTCTAGATCGAACGTGTACTTGGTACAGAAAGACATGAAAGTCAAAGTCATGAAACACCTGAAACTACACACATTCTCAAGTCTCAGCTATCTGATTAGGAAAAGGGCTGAACGGACTGATCCTAAGCTGCACAAAATCTATTAAAATGTCTGCTTTAAATACTGTTTACATGTATCATCTGTAAAAACTAACACTATAAAGTTAATTAATGACTTCGATACAATCATCGGGTTAAAATCTCTAGTGTAAAAATGTACAGCATTGTAGGCTGGCAGGTGTTTGTGTGTTCTCAACACTTGTGGCACACGTTTATTCCAGTCGAGCACGATCTACCAACTAAGACTGAAAACCTGATGGAACACAATCTGTTTACTTTGAACTACAGGCCATTCATTTCTGTCACCAGCTTTCGAAACTGAGGTCTTCATGATCTCTACGTCAGCACCCGACGGCAGGGCAGGAAAACACACCGTTTTTTTGGAATTATAAGAATGATTTAGGGGGAATCAAGCAGTTTAGAATCATGAATCTTTATCTGTCTATTTGTGTCAACTGAGGGAAAAATTCCAATTCCCAAACAATCATCTTTGTTGTGAACAAAACTTCTGAAAGGACCAAAACAAACAATACGTCTGTTCGTCTGTGAATTCTGTTTAAGGTCCTAAATTTAGCGTTTCTGCAAAGTAATTCAATGTGACAGCTGGACATTTTCAATCGCAGCAAACATTCTTGAAATAGGAATGAATAATTCATTCTTGGGAGCCTGTTTTGAGTCACAGATTCATTTGTTAAGCTACAAAGTATGTACATCAGCAGCACGGTGCAAATGGGATTTAAAAAAATAACAGAGCCGATGTTAATCCTAATGAAGAAACGTGTGGCTCAGTGGTGTGCTTTTGTAGTTTTTGGACAACGGATGTCGATGACACAAAGGAATGAGCTGAAACAATACTTCGTGGTAGCACCAGTTCATTGTGTGTTTGGTCTTTTCATGAGATTTGTTGACAATAATTATAATAAAAAAAGGTTATTTCCTGCATTATTCTTTCATTAGCAAGGCTCAAATTCAGTTCAGGTTTAAGGTGGGAGGAAAAAAAAACATCCCAAAGTGCCGCTTCAGATGTACACAGGTTTAATCTAGATCTAAAATCTCTGCAGATGAGGACATAAAAATTGACAGCAGGATTCAGTAAACTGGCTCACAGCACCAGCTCCGCCACAGTAAAGATCTGGGTACAGTTAAAAGGAGACATCAAGACTCTTTGTACTGTACATTTAAAAGGGCTGCTGTCACCTCAGGATGCAGCACCGTCAGAAGGCACAGCGTTTTTGTTGTTTTAATTTATTCTCAAACCTCAGATTGTTCAGAAAACGTCAGAGGCATAAAACTGCCTCATGGAAGTCAAGCGGGTTGATGTCGACAGAGCTGGTTGTGTTTATATTTAGTAATATAGGGATTATCAGGCTCATTTCTAGATCTGTTTTTTGTGCCACAAACTCTGAACTTAGAGCTCTAGGAACTGAGATGCAAACTGTAGTAAATGTGGAAACGAACGAAAGCTGATGGAGTCTTATAATTCCAATATCATCTGGCCACCAGAGGGCCGAGAAGCGACGCAGTCAGAGTCCATCAAATCCTCTGTTGAGTTTGTGAACTCACGGTCGGTCGGTCGGTTTCTTGCCCTGCCTTCTGGGACCTCCAGGCAAACGTCCCGTGCTGCGTTTTAGTGATCAGTCAGCCTACAGCGGGTAAAGCCCTTTGTGTGACTGAATAGAAGAGCTGAATGGCAGAAACAGTAAAGTGCTACTGCGGACCGGAGGCACCCTGATTTAAAAAAAACAAAAAAGAGAAGCTTTTAAAGCACATAAACACAGTCGAGACCAGCAAACGTACAACAAAGAATGGTTCGAAAAATTAAAACCTAAAAACAATGACACCATTTAAAATCATCTTGGGTAAAAAAAAGAAAAGAAGAAGAAGAAGTAAAACACTTAAACTAATTATACAGGTGGTGTCTTTGTGTTTTCACCAGGTGAGACCAGTACAGTCTTCTTCAATTTGTTTGGTGCTACAAGCTGGTTTAAGTTTACATTATTTGATTGTTTCAGTTGCCAAATTCACTATTAAAGGGTTTTAATTAATTGTAGAGAAACGCAGGTCAAACTAAATCTCCTTTGTCTCTGTCTGGGAGGTAAATAAAACAGGAAGGACGGTTCGGGGTCTGGGAGCAGGTTGGGGATACCCAGTACATCTGTGCTACATTAGTTTTATGTTTCTCTTCATACCCTGAGGTTAAGGTCCATCGGTTCTCTCGCTGCTCGTCTACATCCGGTATTTGGTAAAATGATTCATCTCTCACATCATTCTCAAACAAAGAAATCATACGCACTTATTCCAACAAGGACTCAATAATTTCATATCCTAAACTAAAACTATGGTGCAAAATAATTTCCAAGACCCTGTCACACCACTGTGATCCTCATTCGCCACTCATGTCCGATTATCACAGTTATTTTGGAGGAAGACATTTCCTTCGCCTTTGTTGCCTCTTGTTAGAGCGCAGGCCTCGGCTCCGCTCGTCTTTCCAGTTTAAATGCAGCAGTTTTTTGTCTGGGACGCAAACTGAAGCTACAACAAACCAGGACAGGACACGAAGGCCTATCAGGCACCCAAAGAGAGGCTAAAACTATTCTTCTTGCTGAAAAATAAAAATAAAACAGAGGGGGAACGTTCCTCTGTTGTCCAGAGAGGCTGTCTCCAGTGTAAAGGGACTGTGGTGATTTTACAGACATTATTGGTTAAAGGCTTGCCCTGCCTCCATCTCCACACACTCAGCACTCGTGTCTCTCAGGCGGGGCAGGTTGTGCTGGTTGTTACGTGCCCATTCGCAGGCACGTCACTCCGTCGCCCTCCTGGCTCAGTTCTCTGTCCCTGTTGGTGCCCTCCCGCCCTGGGGAGGCCAGCGTCCTGTGGGGGTGGGGGCTCCGCACCGACATGGCGGCCATGTTCAGGCTCCGGGACGGGTGAGGCGAGGGGGGGCGGTACCTGCTGCTGCGGGGGTCCGGAGACAGAGAGGGGGAGGAGGAGTCCCGGTGCCTCTCCCCGCCCGACTGGGACTCCTCCTCCTGGGGGCTCTCCAGGTCGGACTCCACCTCCTCCTCATCCTCCTCCTCTTCCTCCAGAGTGAGTTCAAACTGGAACTTGTCCCCTACTCCCCCTACTCCTCCTCCTCCTCCTCCCCCCGCTGAAGGGAGGGCCCCTCCTGCTCCCACATCTCCCCCTCCGGGCCCCACCTCAGCCAGGTGCTCCTCGGGGCTGGAGGGCGAGGGGCTGCGGGGGATCATGCTCTGGTACCACTCCCTGTTGTCCTCCAGTGTGTCCAGGATGTCCTGAGCATCGGGGTGCACCAAGTCCGCCCAGGTCTCCCACAGAGGGTGCACAATGTAGTCAATGAACCCCACCTAGTCAAGAAAATAACGGAAAGGAGACAACAAAAGACATTATGGATGGATTTCAACGGAGAGATGGATAAATTATAATTGGAAGTTCATTTGTTCTGGCTTCCATTAGGCTAATTAATACCTCTAATTGTCTTGTTGTTGTTTTTTTAGACACCATGTTTTGGACTCATGTAATTAGACTATGATATTCATTGTTATTCTATGTTTACCTGATGTATGTATGTATGTATTCTATCAATTAACTGTGTTTTCCCTGCTTGTTTCTGCTTGTGTTGGCTGCAGCATGGGTGAATAGAACCAAGACAAATTTCCCACGCCTGGGACAATAAAGTTAATCTTGAATTTTGAAATTTTTTATCACTTCATTCTGATGTCACACTACATATGAAAGTCCTTATACATCAGCCCACTAGATAAACAGTGTGCCAATGTTTCTTTGTACACTCGCCACTGTAAGTTGAGTTTAATGGCATCAATTAAAGCAGGAAGAGGCAGAACTGTAGAAAGGAAAAAAAAACAAACAAGAAATGCCAGGATGTGAAATTCCAGCCCTCCTACAGCTCTCTCCTTATTGTCCTGAAGTATTTCCCACCAGACGAGGTATTTCAACATGATGTCGGCTTGATCATAAACACAAACATGAAACTGAACACGACAATCAGCTGAAGCCTAAATTATAAGAAAAACATTCCATCCATCCGCTCTTCACCTTCTTACATCATACATCTATCAACACAGCCTCACCAACCACGACAACACATGTAGGTAAAGCTGGAAAATGCAGTTAGCAGGTTACTTGTCCAAAAAAAAAAAAAAAAAAAACAGCAAGCCAGGAATATTGTAGTTACTGCCTGTGTTCTACGAGTACACGTCATTGATACTGGAGCTTGTTCTCTGCCTTTTTAATACGTGCGTTTTCCTTTTCTTGGTTGCTTTACAGTGTAGGAAGCTACTGCCAGCACCGTTTCCTGCAGGGTTTTCCATCATCTGAAGGAACATGCACATGTATCTGCATTTGCAAAATAGCCAATAAGAACAATGCTGCCCCTCTGAAAACACCTGGGATTGGCCAGAGGCTTCCGTCACAAGCTAGATTTTCTAAAGACTAAAAACAGAACCAAAAGGTCAAGCAGCAGTCTGGTTTCCTCTCTACATTCCTCCACTTGATCTACGGTGTGCTAAGAGGTTTATATAAACTTCTCACCCAGTAATGGCAACAAAATAAATAAAAATGGCTGCTTACCCTAGTTTTAAACTGCTAAATGCGGAAATAACTTTCTGTATATTATCAAAGTAAAAGAAAATGTAAATCTCGGTTTGCTGTGCTGCCTGTCGGTATGTGGTACCTGGCTCTTCTCTATGGAGGCGTTGTGTTTGTCACACATGGGACTGATCTCCATGCCCTTGTCCCGCTCTCGGTCTCCCTGGGTGAATAACTCCACCATGATGCGGTCCGTCCACCGGCGGTAAAGCTCCAGCGGTTTGGTTGGGTTGCTCAGGTCGGCACAGTGGACCATGTTCTGTAGAACCTGAAGGAGAAACGCTCAGTCAGAAAAATTACCCAGAAAAATCCTGTGTTGAAATGATCTTTGCTGATGAGGCGCTTCAGCAACGACCATCTGTGAATCTAATAACGTGACGTATTTTCTCTGAAGTTTGATCTCATGAAGGTTGAGCTTTTTCAGCGTCACTGCTCAGCTCAGCTCACCTGTTGTCTGTTCTGGCAAACTGAAAATGTGAAATGCAACATTTTCTTGGGACAGTTAATTATTTGGTTTAGCTGGAAATAATACACATTATAAACTACAAACCAAACTGATGCAAAAAACAAAACAACACAGATTTGCCTGGATTAGTCGACAGGGTGAACACCACGGTCATTTTAGTTTTGCTTACACAGTGTTCACCAGCTATCAGTGCTATCAGCATTCAGCTCAGTGAAACAGATGTAATGACTGTTATGCGTCCAGCAGGCTGCAGCACCTTCACACACACTCGCTGGTTAAATGTGAAAACACCTGTAATATAAAAACTTACTTATTGTTTAGTCGTGGAGTATTTTGAGTATTAATTATTTAAAGACTCACTATGATTTCAGATTAATGATGCTGAATAACACATACAGGATGTGACTCTGTTCTGTTCAGTGGTGTTAAAATGCTTTCATGAGACTGGGCTGCACGTGTGTGTTCGGTACGTGGATATGTGTTGATCAGTTACGTCGACTGTACAGCATCACTATGCTGTAAATTACTTGTATGACATCTCATCACACACAGAGGCTATTCAAAGTGCTACTAAAGTAAATATTTAAAATCAGAGGAGAGAAGAACTGTTTTTGACTTACATTTCTTCTAAGAGCAGCTGGTTTCAGCAGCACTATAACTTTTACTTTTTAAAACCTGCACTCCACTAACTGACCAGTCCCCACAGATCTGACCTTCCAGTCTTACATTCAACATACACATTGTGGACACGGACTATTCAGAGAAAAAGTGGAGTAATGTGTTCTCTCTTGTTGGAGATCATCAGTGTTCTAGTAGCAGTATTCTGAATGAGCAGCAAATGTCTTATTGGTGAGGCCAGCTACCAAAGTGTTGCGTCATGTCTTCTACACGGTGTTTAGCATGTGTACTGTGATGAGTTAGTCGAACCTGGATGCGGTCTGAGTAGTTGTCTAGCAGCAGGACTCCCAAACTCGTCACCTTCTTGGTCTCCACCATTGTCTTCATGTCTGCCAAGAAGTTCATGTGTTTGGACATATCTGTGGCCAGCACCTGCAGACAACCACAACCACACACAACCAGTCACTGAAGTGTTTCACGTATGTGTGTGTGTTTCTTAAGACAACGGAGTCCTGTGATTACAAGGCAGTAAAGGATGCAGGAAGTGAAGTGATGGAAATAGTCTTGCAGTGTTTGAGTTACTAAATCGAATGCTGACAAAGCAAACACACGCTGCTGTATCATCTATCAGCTTCACTGCAGCAGTGCAGAGCTACACCTGAGCTGTGTCCGGGTGTGGTTTGGCACCGTACCACTCCGGATCACTGTCCACAGGTTTTCCATTTTAATCTGGAGGATTTTGTGTCCTCACCAAAACTCACATGTAACACTTGCACCCTGCTTTTGTTTGTTCTGGAAAAAGGGAAGCTGTATTTGCCCATCATGTATATTTCTACGTTTTCACAGACCTGCGTGAACTCTGTCAAATATCCGCAGCCTTTTACTGCTTGAAACATCACTGAACCGCTGCAGTTTAAAGGGACAGCCCAACTAAAAATTGAATCAGTACATGACATAAAAAGCGCAGCACTCTCACCATGTCGATCACCATCTTGCGGAGGGAGTCTCTCTGTTTCTTGCTAAGGTTCTGGAAAATGTCACAGTTGTCCTCTTGGAGCAGTTTGAAGCCCACAGCGAGGTGATGGTTCTCCAAGACTGACGCATCGTTGTACATTAGTGCCAGCTCTGAACCTGGAGAGATGCAGATTGAAAATGTTTGAACCAAACCCTGGATATCATGGTGCCAAATTTAGTGACAGGAATCAACACTCGTGGTAATTTACTGTAAATCAGATCCTGTGTCGAAAACCAGACCTACACCCAGAACGACTGCAGCACTGCTAACGATGGATCAGCTCGTATCAGCTTGAGTACAAAGGGAACCAAACGCAATACTGATGTGTCAGCAAATGACCTAATTACTGGTTATTGTTGAGAACAAATTCACCACAAATCAAACTGTTTTCAATCCAACAAGTACTTTAGAGGTTCTGAAGGTTTGTCAGATGTTGAAACTGTCAAAATTACACCAAAATTGCACCATCGAAGCCAGAAACCGTAAAAACAGAACGAACAGTCAGATTTTCATCTTTACGATGATCCCTTCATTTGTGGTTCAGTTGGGAAATTAACTAAATCTAAGCTTGAAATTGTGACATTTAATCAAAATCACTTAAAAATAAACAGTAAATAAACAACAAAATAAACAGTTTACACTACGGTTTTGTAAAAAAAACTAAAAATTCAGTACTTGTCGGCACAACTTTGAAGCCGTCAGTGGATCTGCTGTGGTTAAAAGTTACATGACAAAAACTCAGCAAATTTCTGGCTGAACTGCAGGCGGTGTGTACACAGATTAGTTTGGAGACAAGTATTTAAACTAATTAAAAAGAGTCACATAATCTGTGTCCGGTATTGGTAACCCCTGGGGGACACTTAGAAAAATGCTGTACATGTTTCTTCCAGGTTTGTTCATTGATGTAAAATAAATTATCAACCAAATTCAACTTTGCTGTTATTGTTTTTTGTGTGATCTACGGCATCATAACGTTCTCATACTGCACTGAGGACATGTTGGAGTTCTCTCCTCTATTAGCCATGGTTGTGCTGTTTCCACAGAGGTAGAGGACTTTATATTATAATGAACCCACAGTGAACTAAACTATACAGGAGCAAAGAAACACCCAGGAACAGCCTGGGGTTCAGACAGTGAATCCTAAAATTATAGTTACTATTTCCTGACAATCTCGTCCATCTATTCAAATGCGATTCTTGTACATTCAAAGTCCACTGTGGCAGCGAAGTACAGAGACATAGAGGAACCTACTGGTGTTTATAAGGAACTGGTTGGTGACTCCTGGGTGGTCGACATCATGGATGGCACTAGCAAACAGAGCAGCCATGATCTCCAGGTCTGTGAACACCGCCTGGGAAGTTCAAAGAAGAGAACCAAAAGTAACTCAGTCGTTCTGTCCACTGCGAGATTAGAGATTTGCTGCAAAACAGGAGCCCTGGAGCTGTTAAATAGCTGCACATCACAATCAGAGCTCACTGTTGTCTACACAGCTAACGTCTTCCTCGGCTCACCTCTAAAGCAGGGGTGGACAGGAGGACGTGGGTGGACTGCACCACGTCAGCTGCATGGATGTTGTTGTGATAAGCTACGTCGGCGTGGTAGTGGTCCTCTAAGGTCATCATGAAGGTGATGAAGGTGTCGATTGGGACCTTAAAGGTTTTCAGAAGGTCTCGCTCCTGTCAGGGTGAAGACGAATGAGAATAAATCATGAACAAAATGTGATGATTCTGTGTGGTGTTGAAGGCTGATGAACAGAAAAGTTGCCTTCGACCACCCTGATGGGCCTCACTACTACATGTACTGCAGAAGTAGATCAACTTCATAAGATTCATTTACTGTATGTTGTATTGAATCTAACACCTTAACTAATGATACTGATCCTCTTGTGAAAAACTGGATTCCAAACATTTCTAGTTTCTTCTCTTCCATGTAGGTGACCTGAGGGATCTCGTACCTGGAAGACGGAGTACATGACCACTGTCAGAGGGCGGTTTCCAGAAAATTCTGCTATTTTGAATATATCCAGACCCCAGCGATTGATGTCTTCAATTTCCTGGAGAAATAAAACAGGACATGTAAAGACCAGCGTGTCTGTGTGTGTGTGTGTTTCTGTCTGTGTCGGTGTGTGTGGACCCACCTTGGCCAGCATGCTCTCGTGTGGTGTGTTGACTCCGAAGCGAGGGATGCAGGCAGGCGCTAAGCTGGGACTTTGCGTGGCCTTTTTCACACCACTGATCTGTGACATCGGCCTCTTCTTCTTCTCCTTCTCCTTCGGAGGCGGGGACAGGATCTCCACGTCATGTTGTTTCTCTGCAACATGAACGAACAGACACACAACGTCAATGCCAGACCGGTGTGTGATTCATTATAACCGTGGATGCAGATTACTTACGAGTTCTGCTCATGAAAACCACGAACAAATGAGCCGTGCAAGCAAAAGCGCTCACTGCACCCACTTTGTGCAATTTAAAAGACAGACTTTTTACTTGACTGTCACTTGATTACTTTGCTTTTTCTGCCTTATGAGAGGGAGTAACTCAAGCTGGTATTTTGTATTCCCAAAGAACTCCTGACAGAACTAAAGCAAACCCCCTGTTTTTTTGTTTTTTCTGTGTAATGCATGCTGTGGATCTGATTATTGCTTATGTGCTGACAGAAAGCATGAATCAGCATTAGCAGACTGCACCCTGCACTAGCTGAGGTCGATCATATGATGCGCCTGTGAGCTACTAGTCATATTTTTAAAGTGTGCGCATCATTCTTTGCTTCCTACGTCACACAATCTTTTTTACGCTGGTGTTAGGAACTCCCCTCATCTTAACTTTTTCCGGCACAGATGGGAAACAACTTGAAGCAGTCCCCAGTGTTGTCAGACATCTTTGCCTCAACTCTTGTGGTAATAATGTCTGAAAGTTTTTACAGATGACTGGGTGTCTTCTGAAAGTGTGCAAACTAAAATAATATGAGCAAAATACACGATGTCTCAGAGAAGCACTTCAGTAGCTTTTATATATATATATATATATTACATTTATAAATAAAGTATTTTTCATTTCATTTCATTGACTATGAATGGCACTCATAGCTATGGCTGCTAACACCCCACTTCCCTATTGTTGCTACTATACAACCATTCTGTGACAAATTAAAGGAAAACCTGACACAGTGAGGCGATCGATTGGTTCTTGGGGGCATTTTTTATGGCATGGTTTGGGTCCATTTGTCCCAGACGGCAGTTTACACTTTCAAAATAACAATGACCCATCTGTAAGACCCACGGGGTCACTGATGGTTTGATGAGTATGAAAATGATGTGAATCATGCGACCTTTACAATCACCAGATCCCAGCCCAGCTGAACACCTGTGGAAAACTTTGAACCAAAATGTTCGACAGTGCTCTCCCCCTCCATCCTCAGAACACGTCATGACGGACGATGTTTTGGGAAAATGGTATTTCATCTCTTCAACAGTCTGGCAGAATCAATGCCAAGAAGCAGTGAAGCAGTAACTTAGTAAGACGCTTATGTTGGGTTTCCTTTTAATTTGTCACCTGTCTGTATATTATTATCATGGTGCTGCTACAACTACTTCAGTTTTAATGTCACTGTTGCTGCAAGTACCACGAACACGAGCTCTGTACATATTTTAACTAGTGAATACACCAGTTAACACAAATTCTACGACTGATACTACATCTGCCACTAAAAAACACACACACACATAACTTAATACTGCTGCTGTAAATATTATCACAACTGCACCACGACTGGTTGCTGAACAATTTTAAGAGAGCACTTTACCAATGCCGCATTGCACGACCATCCCTTCACATGACACGTCCGCAGTCACTACAACCGCTACTAACATATACAACTACAACAAACACTCAGCAACTCCTCTAAACAGAGTTAGCACATTTTATACATTTTACCATCTGTAACCACATGTGTGAAACAACATGAAGCCAACCTTCCTCTCAAATGTCTTGACACATAACTGAGGCCAGTATGGATAAAATAAACTGAGGAACTGGACCCATTTCACAGCAGCTGATCAGAAAACAGTCAATTCATACATTCTTTCAGCCGAGGCGATAAAGCCAGGCTGAAAGGAAATCTGTTCTCAGGTCTGCGTTTCCAGAGTACAACCAGCAGCGCTGTGTGTCACCTTGCTGAGCAGCGCTGGTGTCACATAAAGACGCTGGCAGCCAAAAACAATTTCACCTAAATATCACACACAAAGACACGAGGACAGACCATGTTCAGTGTCTAATTGAGGTAAGAACGCATTTGTGCTTCTTTTTAGCACAGCGGAGTCAGAATCTGTGTTGATGACCTTGTGAGCAGCTGGACTTTGCATTGCTCCTGAATCACAGTTAGAATGAAAACAACACTCATCTTAAAAGGTACATAACATGTCAGCTAAAAACAGCTTGAGTTAGGACATCAAGTACAACAAATTTCCTGCCATGCAAATGTAATCAATGTGTTTTTATGACAGCAACAGATTATATGGCATGTAGGTGCAGAATACCAGCAGCAGAAAGCGAAGGATGATGGGTAAGAATAAACATCAGCTTCTCCAGTGAACAGCATTGTTTAAAGCTTGATGACAAAGCGCTTCTCATGTTTTTCCAAATGCAGGTCTGAAGGCTTCATCACGTTTTTTTAACCCACAGTGGAGAGAATAATCCATTAAGGAAAAACATGGAAATCACCAAAGCAAGGCTCCCAGCGACATCATCAACACGATCTCAACGTGATTTGTTGGCACAAAGGTGGTGTCCCAGCAGACACGGTTGTGTTGAAAATGACTCATCCATTTTTGTACAAACCGAGGAAATATTGATCCCATTTTGACATCACAGGCAGCGTGCTTCACCTCACGTCCACATATCATCCTCAGGATTTTCCGTCCACGTTATTTTTTTTATTTTTTTTATCAGCATGGCAGCACTGACTGCTTGAACAACATCCAGATCTGAGCACAGATACCAGCACACGCCACGGTAAGGATGCACAACGACCTGAGTGGCAGCGTCACACGAGGCGCTGTCTGGCCTCCCTCACCTCTCTCACAGTGCCTCCTCTTCCTCACACCCAAAACCATGGTGTTCATTTCCAAATGCAGCCAGGCTTGACGCCGAGGCTCTCATATCAAAACGGCGTCCGACTGACAGCTCCATCGTCGTTCGGCTGGACCATCCTGCCGGAAGGGCTGCTGAAGACTGAGCCTGCTATTGATGCAACACGCCCTCGAATAATATTGCACCCTGTTGCTACGACAACACCACACAATGTGCCCGGGAATGCTGTCTGCTGCCGCGCCTCCTTCTGTTTCAGAGAGGGAAAAATCCACACCTTCTCCATCTGTCCTCTCCTCTGCTCCTTCCCCTCCTTTATGTTCTTTTCATTTTCTCACTGGTGAAAGAAATACCTTTCATCCTTTTGTCCTTTAACAATTCCTCCCTCCTGCTCTCTATCCTTGACATTAATTGTAAGGTTCCCTCTTCTACACTCAGTTTCTTTAAAAACAACATCCTTTTTCATTTATACTTTTCTCATTCTTCCCTCGATTTCACATATTTTCTTCTATCTCATCCTTTTATCCTTAATTTTAAAAATCCATCTCTCCTTCTTGGTTAACTTTCAAAAGTCTCTTTTTAAATATTTCTCTCCAAACAAAAGGCTCTTAATATAGCACCAATAAAACACAAAGAAACTACTCCATTTCTTACACTATCTCACACACAACACGCTCTCATACGCTGAATGGTAGTCTGGTCTGATGGTCATATAATACAACTGACAGTAGAACAGTCAATAAAGGCAGGTGATGCAATTATGCAAATGACTTTCTTCAAGAGCTGAGCTGCACCACAGACAGCACACTGACAGGATAGTGCAAAATGTTATTTACAAAACGGTACTATGTTCGGATATTTTGTTGTCTATCCCACTTCAATGAGGATCATCACTGTCTGTGTACCGCTGTACAGTCCAGCAGCTTCCAAAATGTTTAATCAACACTTTCATGAAAGACTTTTAACAAAAACTGAACATTATGACCTTCGTGAAGGATGCATAGCAGCGATGTCATTACACCCCACTAGGTTTAGTCAGATGCGTCTCATACGGCGGTAACGGTGCATGTTTCTACAAACACTTGTGATTTAAATATTGAATCTTTTCCTGCAGAGGCTCTTGCCCTTCACTCAGCCAGTGTCCTTTCACTCTCCTCTTTCAGGTGTTAAAACTCACCTAGGAAGGTGCTGGCGATGAACTCTGACACCTGATTCCCTGAGCGGCTCGTCTCCGATAGCTGCGTCAGCTCGCGGTTCAGCATCCTCTTAAACTGTGCAGAGAAAGAAAACAAACAGACCAAAATATAGTGAGTCCACGTAGACTGCAGACACACTCAAAGACAAAGTGTGGCATTTTCTAACTGCAGAACGTCAACAAATGTAATTGTGATACCTTTATGTAGCTGCAAACACATGAGGGCACCGGGGAAGGTTTTGCGCTTTTTAAAAATTATGAACAGATTTCCCAAAATGTTTCGTTGCTCATTTGCCTTCTGGGAGGTGTTCGTGTGGGATTTTCCATTTTGCTCTTTGCACCTTAACATGCTGGAAATCAGAACACAGAACTCACCTCTACAGACAATAGAAAATTCCCCTAATATGTTTTGGCTATTTTTTGTAATTGCATACAATGAGATCATGATAGAGAGACACAGAGACAGATGCAATATCCATCCACCCATCACCTCGACCTGCTCTACCCTACAGTCGCTGGGGACTGGAGCCTATACCAGCTGACACTGGGCGAGAGTCGGTGTACACTCTGGAGAGGACACCGAGTCACTGCAGGACAAACACAAAGAGACAGGCAGCTCACACTCACATCTACAGCCAGTTCAGAACCACCAATTAACCTGCCATTCATATCTTTAGATTGTAGGAGGAAGCAGGCACAATGGGGAACTTACAAATTCCACATGGAAAGACCCCAGTTGACCTGCAAACCCAGGACCTTCCTCCTGTGAGGCGACAGCGCTCATCACTGGACCAGAGACAATTTTAGGGAACTAAGAGATAAAATCTCCATATGCTTGTGCAATAATCTAGATGGAGGTATAGACATGAATGTAAACCATTGTAAACATGTGTATGGCTCGACATTGTAAATGAAATGATCTGCACTAAAATATCTAAAATATCAAGTTGGTCAGGCTGCACCAAATTGGTACATAACGGGTCATCATTCATTGGTTGTTTGATAAAAGTTCACAGATAAAGTACAAACAACTTAACTATGACAACACAAGATGCCCGCTGTGGTTTTAACTCCGTGACTGTGAAAACAAAGCACTGCAGCAGTTGTAGAATGACTCTGGCATAATTCTATCACATTTGTCTGTCTGAACAGCCTCTGGTCCAAAATTATTCCTTGGAAATGTCCAAATGATTCACATATGTTTGTGAAGTTTTAAAAATACCAGAAGACAAGCTGTAATATCTCTAACTAAGTTGTCTTTTGGCAGACACCAGAGAGAAATCTGCACTGCTGGTGGTGAATATAGAGCACTGCTGATACATCACGCTAAAATGTTTTTTTTTTAAAACAAAAGTGTTCAGTGTTTCCCCCTGAATTTTATCGCAGCGGTAGTTTCCACACTGATTATGTAACAGCTTCGGCACGTGGTGCCTGAGGGAGGAGGGAGGGGATCTGGGTGAGAGAGGGATGCTGCAGTGGGTAAACGGCTACTATGTGACCCACACATGGACGCACAACAAGCACATACAGCAACATCCTGCAGCTACAAACAGCATGTGTCTGCTATTTATCTTCTGGTGTATTCCTCCTGAAGCTTCTCCAGCATAACTCTATGATGGAGTACTTTCTCTCATGCTTTCCAGCACACATGCATTAATGTTTACATCTGGCAAGCAACGCATTCCTACGATCATAAACCACAAAATCATGACAACTGCTCTCTCTAACATGCATGTCTTGTCTGGTCTTCTTGTTCCTAATTTCTGTCTTTCACTCTCTCAAACACACACACACACACACACACACACACACACACACACACATTCTCAATGTTCAGATCCAGTCCTGAGTCAGATCCGACAGTCGGGCTCACTCAGCATTCAGCCCCCTGCAAAGCCTGCACTGCCGATCAATAGATCCCATTGTAAACAAGGAAAGCCAGCAGCGCTCCCCGTCACCGCTCACCTGTCTGAGTCTCCAGCACAGACAAACCCAGGGCGCCGACGCAGGCATGTCAACCTGCGCATGTTGATGTCAGTGGCAGCTATAGTCCAAGTTTGCCTGCTTTGTGATCTGCTGTAATTTGCCCCCCTCAGCTGTGCTCCACGCTGAGCAGGGACGGTCTGAACGTGAAAAGAAGTCCGTTTGGAAATTAAAGTTCCCCCAGTCCCAGGTGCTGTCCTGGAGAGGAGGAGGGGTCGGAGGGGTAAGGCGGGGGTGGGCTGAGGTGGGGGAGGCTGGAGATGTGATCTACCATCAGGGGAGGAAGGGTGTGACTGCAGTCGCTTATCCAACTACTGTCACACACTGTCAATGAGAAACATAAAGAGGGAGAGAGGGAGAGGGAGGGAGAGGCTTTGAGGAATCCCTCTCCCCCCGCCTCGCATGCTGTTCCCCACTCTGTGTCCAATCACAGCCGTCTGTTTTTCAGGGGCTGGGTGGAGGAGAGGGATCTGATTGGCTGACTGGGGGATGGAGGAGGTTTTAAGCGTAGCAGCCAGACAGCGGAGAGAAGCAGAGAGGAGAGATGCTAATTAACTCTTTCAGCGGAAGAAGGCACCATTCATGAACTCTGGGGTTTTTGTTCACGCTGCTAAAGTCACATTCTTTTTCCCCGCACGTGGCTGAGAAATGCTGTCCGAACGCTGGCGACAGGAAACATTTGCAAAGGTTTCCTGTGTAACGCTGCACCACAGTGACAGAGTGAGGAAAATGGATTCTACATTTAACCTAAATGTGAGGAGAAGATTAGACTCAGAATTAGTCGGTGGTACAGCTACTGACACAGAAATGATTTAATCCCATACGATGATAATCTATTTCCTTGTGTTTTGTGGTTGTTGTAAACTTGAGGGTGTAAAATACATGAGCTCCAGACTTTTGCCATTTCTCAAGTAACCCCTACAGCTAGCTGGACTCCCTCCTTTACAAGCCAGTGAGATCTGTGCTGAGCTGCTACGCTCTAACTGACAAACCAATAGTTAGAATTTGCCCCCTCACTGTCTGCTGCTTCCAAGATGAGCCTCTCATAAAGAGCAGATGCCTCACAGTTGGCCAGGTTTATTTGCTCTCTAGAGCTGCTGACTCTAAAATGTCTCAGCCATGAGTGAAGCTCACCAAATATTCTGCTGTTGGCTGCAAACATGAACAAAAGAGTCTCTGTGAACTCCCAGCATCTGAGGAACTGGAGATCCAGTGTATTGCTTTTATCATTGACGGCAATGTCACCAATGGGAAAGTCCTCAGTGTTTGCACATTTTACAGCTCATATGGCTAACGCTACCATTCATTGTATGGCCACAGGATGTAACAGTGACTGCTACGTTAACCTGCGCTCACCTCAGAGGCTTTTCCATGTAAAGTGATCACTCAGAGACAAGTTAGAAGCAACAGGAAGTCCTGGCCTCACACACTTATTTACACTGATGCATATAAAGTCACAGACACTGAAACAACCTGTTTAGACCACCGTTTATGCAGTCATGGTAAAATAAACCCTCTTTGTGATATTTTGGAATGAGAAATTATTAGACTCATTCTGGGGACATGGGAGACTTTGCTCAAAAAGGGGACAATACAGGACCTTTAAACTTGTTGTATCTACAGGTGATGCATAAGTTTCCCTGAATGCACACATCTTTGGCTTTTGTTTTTTGGTAATAAAAACTATTGATGTACAGCTCTAAGACCAGCAATGAAATGTTTGGACACAGCTGCAGGTTTCAACTCCCATTAAGTTTACATGTGAAGCTGAGTTTGGTGTCCTCTCACCTTATTGGAAGCCATCTCGCTGACTGAGTGTCTGGTTTGCAGCGTCTCCAGCTGGTCCAGACACCAGTCCAGCTCTTCCAGTGTCTCCACAGCCAGCTTCTGGTAGGGCTCCTCTGAAAGGACAAACACATGCTGCAGGTCAGAAGTGGGACTGCTATGAAAACATCAGAATGTGGCGAGTGATTCAAAGCTCTCGTGTTCCTCTTAAACAAACTCCTGCTTGTCTTGTCCTGTTGCACCCATCCTGGTTGATAATGAGTTCAAAATGGAGCAAGTGAAAGTTTAACATCAAGTTTTGTTTTCATGCATTAAAATCAAACAACAAGAAGCACATGACACATATTTACCAACGGGTCAAAACAAAGCAACCCTTTTAATAAAAACACAAGAACATGAAATCATTTGCACGTGATTCAAGAGAACAAGCTTCATTCTTTGGCTTTAACTTCATATCGTCCCGTCGTAGGGGAATATTAACACCGACCTGCGAGACATGGCTTGCACATGGACGGCTGGTTGCTGCTTGTCGGCCTCCTGAAACGAGAAACAGATGAAACAGATGAATAATGACAAACACAGGAAGCAGTGAGTCATCCAGTCTGTTTTTTTGTTCTTACTTATTTCCCACACGATCTTGCAGATGTGTAAGAACAGCAAAGTTACTTCTCACTGTTCGTAGACTGGCAAGAACCTATAATGGGAAAAAGAGAGGAGAAGGATGAATAGGCCTGGCTGGAGACACCTGAGACATGCGTCCCTAAATACCAGGACAAGGAAGAACTCCGTCTATCACCCTAATGACTTCTGCTGCTGTTCTCCTCCATTGTACCTACTTATACACTGTTACCCATAAAGTTGGGATATTTTCAGACACATTCCTCTTTTTATTCTATTTATGCACATCAGTAACTGCTTTTGACCAGGTGTAGTGATCACATACTGAGTCCCAGTTACCCAAGTTAAACCAATTCTGACTTCAGGATCTGACTGAAGAGTGGGACGTCCTGCACATTGACACCATCAACAAGCTTGTGGACAGTATGCCACCATGTCTTAATGCGTTGATCCGTGTCAGGGGTGGCCGTACTCAATATCAGTGACATGTGAAAGAGTAATATATGTGTGTGAATATGTGTTTCCTGTTATATGACCAAGGTTGAAAATTTTAAGCAAAACCTTTAATCCTATTGTTCAATACTGACAGTTTAGTTTAAGCCTGAATACACAGTTTGCAAAAGATAATTGTGGCTCAATTCCTAATGCAATATGGATTGTATGTATATTGTCATATCAATAAAGTTTTGAGAAGATATGAAGAGTTCATTTGCAAAAACAGATAAATCCATTTCTGTAGATTTTCAAAAAAAAAATTTTGGTTGTTTGCTTGACGTCATATCAATCAAACTGAGGTTAAGTGGATTTGACTCAGGAGAAATAGAGATAACTTAAGTTTGATTGATATTGTCTCAGGTAGACGATGAAAAAGTGGGTTTTCTGAAGGTTTGTGAAGATGAAGTTATCTGTTTTTGCAAATGAACTCTTCATATACACTTTATCCATCAAGAATAAATCACATTATCACACTAATTTCATGAGAAGAGGTTAAAAAAATTAAATATATATATATAGTGTAGAAGCACCGCTGGAAGCACAGACATACTGAGTACTGATCCACCAGTGACTGGACCTTCCAGACACAGAAGTTTAAATACTACAATCACTTCAGACACAATTTTGAAATTAAGATTTTTTTTTTTTTTGCCAATTGTGTGACCTATAGCACTGATTGGCTTCACCTATGTTTTCACTTTGATATGAAAGAGTCTTTTTTGTACATTTTAATCCAAAAAGCCTGATTGAATTAACCAAGATTCAATGATGCAAATAAATAAAAGAGGAAAACTTGAAATTGGGTTGAATACCTTTTAAAAGCTCTTTAAAATATCATCAGGTTCTTTAGACCTGGTGGAAATCTTTTGACATTTAAAGGATAAAAAAAAAAAAAGTCTGGACGTCAGTAAGAGTAGAAAAAAAACAGCCCAGGCTGGATTTTAAATTGCATCTACTCATGTGGATTCTTAACATTCATGTAATCTAAGTGGTTTACAAACTCTACTCTACAAATCGCAGACACAGCATGCAGTTGCCAGAATGGCTTTACGGCTTTAATGTCACTGACACTTGAGTGCTACTAATTTCCAAAAATCTGATGTAAGAGAGCAGGCATGTAAAAGCTCTTGAGTTTCAAAATCCCACGGCGTTGACGTGTGTTCTTGTTCTGAGGTTGGATTCACCCGTCAGCTTGTTTTGCAACAGTTAGAGATGTGACACACATATTGCGACTAAAATAGATCTTTTGCAAATAAATGAGTGTTGGTCAAAGCTGCGCTGCCTGATATCTAAAAACCATTCAGGTAAATCATTTAGCTTCATATAAGGCTGCAGGTGGGCCAGAAGTAAATGCTGGATATTAATTTGGGAATATGACATGTACACAGATTGTGTTAATTGGACACACAGACACACACACACACACACACACACACACAAACATAAAGACTCAGAACAAGCTGTTCAGTACAAGGAGAATGTGTGTGGGTGTTTTCTGTGAAACATGATCCATCTCTTATTTTTCAAACTAGTGAATGAGGACCACGGAGAAGCCACGCAGATTATCTGTACAGACCAACACGTACAACTGCACTGTTTCAGTCTGAATCGAAACTGTACAATTAGACATGAAGTGCTAAACACTGAACGCCGCAGACTGAATACAGTGAAGAACAGCAAGTCACGTTTCAGGTGACAAATCTGGCTCTAACGTAAAAACTTTTGTGATCGCAACTTTTATAAACCTGCAGGGGAATAACAGTAAATAACGTCTTTATTAAAATCCTTGCTGTTTTCTTCAGTTGGTCATAGCTGGGTATAGCAAAGAGTCTCCTATTACTATTCAATAATCAATGCACTCTATGTGGAGGGAGACTTCTTTACACTATCGACAGCAAAAAGCGTCGTCTTCATCGACTTCTTATGCAAGGGTTGTTGACGTGTATCTTATTAACCTTCTGACCAATTATCAGTCGGATAAATGCATCTCATCAGATCCATTTCCTTCACGATTCAGTGTTCATACCAACAGTTGTGATTCTACCAAACTGTGTTAAAGAAACTGTCCTGAATGCTAAACCCAGTTTCTAGACTGTTGCTGTACGGGTGTCCAGTTTGCCCCAAAGCACTGTTGGCATTCAGCTGAGACTCTGCATTTAACTTGTCGAATTTAATTCTTACAGGACCAGCGACACACAACACTGAGAGCGTAAATGCGACTAACCTGTGCAAACGGAGTCACTATCATGTCTTCTCCATGCCTGCAAAAACCAAAGAACAAACATCTAGTGAAAAAACAACACATGAGAAAGTGGCTGAGGACATACCATACGATTTTCAAATCTCACAAGACAAACACATAAATAATGACAACACTGAGGTTGTTGTCATTGGGATATTTGACTGTGCAGGAATTCTGCAGGTAGCTGAGCTTAGTCTGAATATCACACTGGACAAATGGAGAGGACAGCGCATTGAACTAGTGGCACAAATACATCTTAGAGGCAAAGGTGCATAAACAGATGCTAAACCTCAGAAAACTTTTGTTGCAAAAGAGAGCTGGATGGAAAAGAATTAGTATAATGTTATAAAGACATTATACTACCAGAACAGAGAAATACTTTTTTAATTGCATGCAAGCACTGAGGTTTGATTTATTGTGTACAAACTAGCATCAGCTCTCTGAACCCCAAAATTTGAGTTGGTGTCAGCTTAAAATTGTGACATTTCATCAAAGCAATTGTATCCTCCATGTGTCATTTAAACAGTTGGCTCTCCATGAACTCTGTAAAAACATAATCTAATATTCTGTGTCTGTTGGCACGGCGACGATGCCATGACTGACTGGCTGCAAACAAGAGTCATGTGACAACACTGACCTGCAGGCTGTGTTCCAAACAAGACACGTAGGAAAACAAAGTGAAACCGCTACTAGTTAAATGTCTGAACTTTACAGAGTTAATATTTAGTCTTCTAGAGTAAATAACACATGTGGGCACTTGTGGATTTTATTTTATTATTTTTTATTTTTGTAAAATAAATGATACAAGAAATACACATCTTGGTTTTTTTGTTGTTGTTTTTTTTAAATCATTTATCACATCATAACTTGGTCATACTGCACAAAATACTTTCTGGAGTTCTTTCCTATTTCTAGAAATCACTGTACTGTTTTAATTAAGGTGCACGACTTTGAAAGTGTGAGAAAAGAGAAAAATAGTAATAATAATAATAATAATAATAATAATAATAATAATAATAATAATAATAATAATCTAGAAACTGCCTGGGGTTCAGATGGTTAATCCTAAAATTACAATTTTTATATTTTTTTCCAATCTTTTCCATCTTTTTATTGTGATTCTTGTTCATTAGATGTCAAGAAACATAAATAAAAAAATAAATAACTGGTTATGTTCTTTGACTTTGCTGTATGAAGGAGTTTCAGCCTCAATACAGTAAAACTGTTCGCTGTAATTACAGCTGTAATTATGTTACCAAAAAAGAAGGAAAATGAATCCAAGCGATCAGTAAAACTGTATTGTAGCATGAGCAGCTAAAAGTTATGACTATTTAGTGACAACCCATCATCAGACCAGAGTTTCTATGAGGATCAACAATCACTGAAGGCCTCCAAGATGTGCTTGTACGACTAGAACTATGTGCAGATGAGGAGCAGTGCTCATGCTCTGGGTGCTGGGAGAGCCACCGTCGAAAAAGATGGAGCTCTCTGGAAGCTTTAGGGTCACAGCATGCGCCTCAGACACCTTCAGACTTCAAGGTAAAACCATGCTGCCAGTGGAAAGTACAAAGTCAGCCAGTACATCGCTGCTCAGCAAACATTTGATTCCAAATAACAATCACATGACAGCGTACGCCATCGCTGAAAAGACTATTGTTTTGTAAAATCAAGGCCGACGAAACAACAAGCCGTTCTACTGGAAACGATCAAATTGGTAAATGAAGAAGGGGTGACAGCAGGTCACCATCACTCAAATGCTTGCTGAGACCATTTCAGAAACTTTGCACTGGTGATGCTTTTGAAGTTGAGCATTCAGGTCATGTTTTCGGGAAAAGGTGACGTGTAAGCTTCAGGGTGGGGTTGGTGACTCATGACAGCACGGCACAGCCCAAAGATAGAGACAGAAAAATCACAGCAATCTTCACACTTTGTCTCACCGAGGTAGCCAACTGACTTCGCAATGATTCAATCCCTCCTCCCTTCAAAACAAAGGAGCGACAGCTATTGGTGGTCGAGGCCCCATTTACACTCAGGCTTCAAACAGACTGCTAGCTGCACGGAGAAACCTTCAGCTGTATGAACAGACGCAAACTGGATCGGCCAACTAGCTCAGAGCTAAGACCAGGTTCCCACTAGCTGGATGATCCAGAACTAGAGCCATGACTGGTCTGCTGTTTACTCTTACAAACTCCCGCTGTGCTGCCAAAAGCCTCTTTAAAGCCCGATTCTAATGAGTGTAAATAGGACCTTGGATGTACCTACAAAAAAATATTATGATGACAGTAAATTCAAGTGTTTGCCCAGAAACTGCGCTTTAGCAGGAGCGACACAGTCCATGTGACCTGAGGCTGAAAATGTGGTAAATATGGTCGAATTAAGGTATAAAATGCAAATAAAACACTCTCAGTTTAGAACTTTAAAATGTTCTAACATGTTTAGTACTTAATATTTTGTAGAAACAGAAATCTTCTTAAATATTTTACTTGAATTTGGCTCAACAACAGTAGATTTTATTTTATTTTCATCTGTTATTATAAATAGTTATATTTCACAGTGCAGACTCACTACTGATGAGTGACGGGGCAAACGCTTCGACTACGATCCAGAATCTTACACTTACATCTTTAAACACAGTTGTCAAAGTCTCTTTTATATCTTCCATCATCAGCTGTTACCAGAAACCTTCTAGCTGAAGCAAACCCCCAAAATTTCCCCCAAAATCCAGCGTCACAAGTGTTCAGCATAAAAGGCTGCAGGCTGCTTTGCTGTAACAACACAGGAAACATCTTCAGATACTCACAGGTCGCTGGCAGTGGACGAGTTGCGGGACATGGCTTTGGGCGAAAGGTCGAAGTCGGAGTCGGAGCGGTAGAGGAAGGACTCGCGGCGCTGACTGTGCGGGAAGTTGGCCTGAAGAACCAGACCAGAGCCGGGGCTAGTCTGAGAGTCCAGTGGACTGCGACCCACCGACAGGCCATTCTCCACATCAAAACTACAGAGAGAGAAAAGAGAAGAAATAAATACATACTGCAGACTGACGGGCCATTTCATTTCTTTGTATTCTTGATTTTATTCCATTATTTCCTCTGATTCAATGAAAAATGTGTGTGTTGACTCAGCAGCATGACGACTGTGACTTCTGATGCTACAGCTGCTAATTTCATATCATTTATTTCCAATAATACCAGCTATACTTTGCATACAACAGCATTGTAAGATAGTTTTGTTATGCATCATAACAAACGCTTCCTGCAGCTGCTGAGGATGTACGAACAGAAACAGGCAGCTGAGATAAAGATAAGACGAGGCTGAGATAAATATGATTAAACATCTTCAGAAAAGGTGAAAATCAATTTCCAGACGATCACGCTGAAGTCTTTAACAGCAGACACAAGGGAGCTGAAATCACAGAGGAGCACACAAAGACGATTCATGTGACTGTTTCAATAATTGCAGTGATAAGAAGCACAGAAAGTCGCTTCCAGTCGGCGGCAGAGCAACAAACGTCATTCAGATTTTCTCCGCCGACTTTAAACAGGTGACCTTGTGATTACTGGTTTTCGCAATCAGATGCACACACATCGTTCCCTTCGCCATCTCTGCATGACGTCAACTCAGACACGTCAGTACAGCTGCAGCCCGTGACCCCCCTCCCCCCCAAAGCACCATCAGCCATCGCAGCAGCCAAACACTAAAAATGTTAAACAGATTTTATTTGTTAATTCTGTTGCACATTTTAAAATCTGTATCTGCGGCACTTTGTTTCAGCCAAACAGCATCGCAGCCACACTCGACTGAATCTGAAACCCTTCCAATCAAGAGGAGGTCAGTCTGCAGGTTTCTGCAACAATCGCTCAACAGATTCTCTTCTACCCCCTTTTTTTTCTCTTTTTCATATCACACTGCGCAGCCACATTAGAGCGCTGAAGCCATGACGAGCAGAGAGGGAACAGAGGAGAGCTCGACTTTGAGCTTTGTCTGAGCACACAGAGCGAGTTAGCTGAGGGTTAGAGCTCATCAACTTCTCTGCTGATCTCGGCACTACTTCCAGCTCGCTGTGCTCCACATCCCCTCAGTGAACCGTGCCTTGCTCAAGGACACGCTGACTTGTTCATGCTTGTGCTGACAGACTCCACAAGGTTCTTTTTTGACACAAATTCGCCGACCAATCATCTACATTATTATCTCCTAAACAACTGATCTTTCACAACTGAGATGAGATTTTAAAGCACTATGAAGTGGACAGTATGATTAACAAATTGAATGTGTGTCTTCATCAATTAGATCCATTCATGGCCGCCGCCCCCCTCGTCCTCCTTCTCTGGTCATAACAATAGAAAACAGAGCACCGACCCAGCAGTGGAAGGTTGCTTGTGTGTCTATTTTTAGGCTGCCTCCGGCGCTGCAGCAATAATAGTGCCTGATAAATGAAAGATGGCTATTATGCAATCAATGCTGAATGAAACAGGCCCAATTCACAGAAGCACAGAGAGGGACGAGGACGAAGAGGAGGAGCAGGAGGAGGAGGAGGAGGAGGACAGGGAAGGCTGTATCCAGCACCGTGATGCGTTCAGCACCTCGCATCTGATTGGTGTGACACGGTGGAGGGGGGCGGGGCTGCAGCTGCAGGGCTTACCTCAATGATGACACCCCACCACCACCACCGCCGCCGCCACCACAAACCTTGCTCAACCTCATTCTACCCCCACCTCCCTACCTCCCTCCCCCCCACACGGCCCGGTGTAGTCGGCCGTGACGAGGCTCCATCAGAGGAGAGCAGTGACGTCAGAGGCTATAAATAGATCTGGCTGACAGGAAAGAAGGGAACTGGGAGACTTGTGACGGTGCTTACGTAGATGCCCTCCCCTCCTCTCCTCCTTCCCCCAGCCCCAGACAGGGTGCAGATGAATTCTACCCCTCCACATGAATACATTTATGAAATACTCTATTTTAAATTCCACTAGGCGGCTGCTAGTAGAAACACAGGTCTGTTCCCCTCCATTCCTAAATGCTGATATATATTCATGCCCCATATTTTCTTTCTTATCCTTTATGCAGCCGAGTCCCTCGGTGAGCAGGTATGAAGCTTGTTGCTCAAGGACACTTTGACAGCAAACATCACCGGTGCCAAGACTGAACACGGTGAAAGCAAATCCGTGGATCATGTGTCAGAGTGGGAGCTGGGAATCTAAACTGTCTCTCACGTCCAGAATCATAGAGTTTAAATGTACAGGAGTGCATGATGTGTGCAGGTTTCATGCTCTCCCCATCAGAACTAATTTCTCTTGTAAATCGAGCTTCCGTCAGATTTCCCTCTCAGCGACGCTAAAAGCAGCATTTAGATCCAGTGAAACTAAATCTCACCGCTGTAATCCAGATTTCTGATGTTTTTTCATTCAAATAAATGAAGAATCAATTCACAAGTCTGGGTTGTGTTCACGCCCAAGTCGGTAAATGAAACAAGCTGCATTACACAGATAGTTTACTGAACATCAGCTCAATATATTGGATTTGTGCCACTGCTCAAGGCTGCAACAATGATTTGAAGATGACTGTACAAAAAGATAAAGTAATGGGGAAAAAAGCAGCTAAAAAAATTACAGGAACTTAATAGTGATGTAAAAGCAGATGTTGTTTTCCCCCCCCCCCCACAGATTCCATATATTTTACATCCCACAGACTCAACATCACTATTTCAGCAGCTGCAGTTCACCACAGCCTGCTGATGAAATCAACCCCCAAGTCAGCAGCGTCTGACGGAGAGGCAGCGCCCACTACTGAGCAACATCAGGCACTGCAGCAACCGTCACTGT
>NW_007578195.1:357022-383217 GCF_000690725.1 Stegastes partitus | reverse complement strand
TTAGTGTTTCAGAAGTAGAACTATTGTTAAATTAGCTTGTTTCGACTGCTGCCACCGCTTCTGCAGCAGCCTCCCTTTAAACAGAAGCAGACCGGCGTCTTGTTCAGTTGCAGCCTGACATAACAAGTTGACCTTGGTCTGTCTCCTGCCTTCAGCATTGTTCTCTGTTTCTCTGACGTACATTACAGCTCCCTTTTCTCTCTTTAAGTCCGTTTTACTAAACTTTTCTCACACACACTCACTAATACACTGTGCTCGTCTTCCCTGGATGTTTAGTTTGCTTTTAATCACCACATCCAAGAGGGGGAATCCTTTCTCAAATTAAAAACAGGTTGAGGTTTCAAAGCGGTTACGAAAACAGGCAGTTTAACATCAGTTAGTCGACTGACAGGAAATTAATCACCGACTGCTCTGACAATGAAACCAGCACTTAACTCATTTTTAGAGCAACTGTACTGAAGACTTTCTAATATCTTCGTACACAGCTGGAAGAATCTGCTTGGAGTTTAGAAAAATGTGACGAATGTTTTTCACCTCAAAAAGACGGTTACAAAAAAAAAAAAAGAAAAATACAAAAATGTCACGGTGGCAATAATACTCATCACTGAACAAGCTGTCAAACAAGCAGCGCTGCTGATGTCATGGTCATGCCCCTGAAACATTTTCATTTACTTGAAGCACTTTTTATGATCCTTTTTCGAGGAGTAATTCTCTGTAAGTTCAATCCTCAGCCTGGGAAATGCCAAGCGGGACCAGCTCCAGTTGTTGTCCGACCATGTGTGTTTGCTCGTGGGAACCAGGCCGCCGGGATTTAAAGGAACTTTCTGTTACGTATGTGAGAGTGATGCAGAAAACAATCGTCAAGGCCAGATGTTGTTATTTGATGGGGGGATGACACAGGGCCGGGGTCAGAGGTCAAAACACACACACACACGCACACACACACACACACACATGCTCCCTCCTGTTTTCTTTCCTCGTAGCGTGGGAATTGGCCGAGGGGCCTCCAACATGACACCAGGAAGGAGGCGAGAGGTGAGGAGGAGAGGAGGAAAACACACCAGGGAACGCTTTATGAATGTGCATGAGTGTGTGTGCGTTGTAGGTCAAAACCATCCCAGTGAGGACATTTCTGCATCTGAGGACACACTGGCCGGCCGGAGGAAAACTTCAAAGGGTTGACTGAGGGTTTGGGCCTCAAGGTTCAGATCAGAGGTACGGATTACGTTAGAGTTATCCAATTAACCGTGATGGCTATGATTTGGGGTGCACAATGTGAATGAGTGTCCTCACAAAGATTACAAGCATCCGTGTGTGTGTGTGTGTGTGTGTGTGTGTGTGTGTGTGTGTGTGTGAGAGTGTGTAGGAGTTCAGGCATTAAGGAGGGTTTGTTTGCTTTACACCTCAAGCCTATTGTACATTTGATCTGAAGGCAGCAGAAAAACAACCGCTTCCCCCTCATGCAGCACCCTCCTGCCAAACAGATCTTTCCTTTCACTGTCGCTGTGTGTGGTTTGTACGCGGTGTGTGTGTGTGTGTGTGTGTGTGTGTGTATGTCAACATGACAGCAAACTGAGAGGTGAGGTCGGGCAGCAGGGCAGCAGCAGAACAAGCAGGAAGGTTATTTGACTCAGATCTGTGCATTGCAAGACAAGACATGAGGTCTCTGCTGCACTGATTGTAAAGTCCCATGACGAAGCTTTCTGTGTCAAACACTCACTGATAACAGTCACTGTGCTGATGAAATATGTTTTTTCCAATAATTACACATTGGTAACGTGTCTGTCGATGAACTGCTGCCGTATTCACAGCATCCCATGGTCCCGCTGGATCAAAGGACTGAAATATTGAAATCAAATGAAATTAACTGGAGCTGCAACAACTAATTGATGGATAGAACATTGATCACCAATACTGAAGGCATCTTAGTGGGTTTTTTTGGACAGTTCCAGGTTCTGAAAATGTGATATCGCTGCTTTTTTTAAATCCTAAATTATAGTAAATGCAACGTCGTTCGGCTTCAGACTGTTACAGTACTTACATAAAACAAGACCTTCGTTAACAACTATGATGCTTTAACTGTTTTCTGAAGCATCATTGACCACACGATCAAGAATAATTCATCAGTAATTAAATAAATGTAAAATTGGGACATTTAATAAAAAACTCTGGCTGTCCAGTCATTTCAAACTCCGGCGCTGTCGCATTCAGGAAACCAAACAAAATCACAAAGAAATTACAGAGAAGTGCTCTTCAGCTGGACAGGACAGAAAACATTCCTCCTGTCTTGAAAGCCCAAAGATCCTGCAGATTGCATTACTGGCAACCCAGCTCAGCAACATACACAACTTCTCAAGTTTATTACCAGCAACTCAGTTTTGACAGGAAAGCTCATTAGAAATTGTCCATCTCACTTCATTCCATGATTCCGCCTACTGCTCCTTTGACCAACTCTTCTCCTGATAAAAAAAAAAACAAAACTCACCAACGATTGCTGCAATGTCAAAAATGTCTATATATGCAAAGACAAGTACTTAACACCTTGTTGCAGCGGATGCGAGGTGCGATCAAAAGGTTCTGTATCTGTCTGGAGTCAGGATTTCACGTGATATTGTGCAACATCAACATCTGGAACAGTGCTACACATGTCTGGTGGGTTCCACCATGGACCTCGAACTGGAGCAGAGAGCAAAACATCGCATCCAGGCCTAGGGATGAGCAAAATTCCTGTTGAGGACCGTGACTGGTGTTGAGTCAACAGTTATGGTCCTGAGAACAAGCAGCAGTCTTCACAATGACAAAGCCTGCAGTGTCCAAGACTGCTGAAGGCACATCAGATCGGGAACGCACCGAGAGCATGCTCATCAGTCAGTTTGTCATTCACAGGCCGCGTAGCATGAACCTCCACGTCAGACTGTCAGCGATAAGTCCTCCTGTAGCGTGCTGAAGCATCTGAGGTAAAACAGTTGACGCAAATGACCCGACCTGCTGCGTGATGGCATGTGGCTGCTCCGATTGATTATCGATTGTGTCGTTGGGTTTTTTGGCAACAATACCACAAGCGTCGCTCTCCACCCACCCTGCCTGTTAGATCTGGCTTCTCGCAGCTCCTTCCTCTTCCTTAAAATGAAATTCAAGTTAAAGGGTCATCGTTTCGACACAGTGCAGGAGATCCAGAGTATGTCACAGATGGTAGCTGACACACTTACAGAACGGGACCTCCTGGGAGCGTTCCAAGCGTGGCAGCAGCTCTGGGAGAGGCGTATTACTGCACAGCAAGACTATTTCAAATGGGACGGCAGCCACATTCAAATCAAGTTTGGTTTTTTGCTTTTTATAAACGCAGTGACAAGACTCTCTGATCGCATTTCGAAGTCGTCTCACAAAGCTGCTACATGTGCTGCTGTGTGCAGCTGTGCCGGACTGTCACACCTCCGCGAAGAGCCGGCTGCTCTTTCCATTCACCTGATCGGCCACTGTGGATCGCTGTCCAAACAAAGCAAGCACTCTGTGTCCAACATCAACATCTGATCTCAGAGCAGCTCATGTCTCTCTAAATATAGCCAAGGGGAGGAGAAGGTTGCAGCGAGTCAAGCCAGCTGCTGTGTTTATTATTTTTCTGTGTCACCTCTGACCTACAGGCAGAGGAAGGACTCTTGCCTTTGAAAACAGCAGACCTCTGTTTTGATTTGCTGTCACAAGAGACAAAGGAAGAAAAAGTGGTGGCGGTTAAAATGTAAAGGCCTCAATCTACATCTGACACCATCCGTCGAAGATTTGGACATAAACATTATGAACATTGTAGGAAGGTTTGGTACGACTTCTGCATGTCGACTATATGTGTGTGACTACAGTTCACTATATTCAGTGTCACACCTCCCTGTCATATGAAACACAACACTTTGAGAGCAAAAAAATAAAGGAGAGTATTGAATTTTGGACCTAAAGGTCTCTATCACACTCTTAGCAAAGTATATGTTTTAGTACTTTTTAAAAAAAACATAAGCAAATTATTTAGCACAAAAAGTAGATCCCTGTAGGCCAAGTGGACACCTTTACCTTTTTTGTTTTGTCTTAACAGCAGCTCGTACAAAAGAGAGAGAAAAAACAAATCCTCACATTTGAGAAACTGTGATTCTGAACTGGAGCATTTAAAATTGAGCTTCAGGTCATGATTTCCAACCGGCAGCACAACCTTATACATTCTCATTACAGCAATTCAGGCACTTCAGTTTGTTGGATTTCTGAATGTTGGTGACTTTAAAAAGCTGCATTATCTCTGAAGTACAAACACTGAAAACAGACAATCACTATTTGCTTTATAAATCTGACTTTTCTGGTCTCAGTCACTGTCTTGAGAGTTGACAATTTATTGTCTTCGAAGAGGTTAGCGTAGGCGATGGCCGGCCAAACTGCAAAAACAATGGCGAGCTTTTAAGCAAACTGGTCCATCAGAAACAAAATGCAAGTGGTGTAGAGCTGAAGTGGTTAATTTTTGGAGTTCAGGGTGCCTCAGAGGTTGATTCACTCCTCCGGACGGGTATTGATCGTGGAGTCTATGTGCAGTGATTAGCTCTGTCCGTCCAGCCGGGCAGAAATCCATACGGTGGCTGATCGGCATTAACATCATTAGTAACTGGTTAGAAGAACAACACACTGGGCCAGAAACCACCCAGAGCTACACAACACAACACACACACACACACACACACACTCAGGCAGAGTGTGATTACAGCCCCAGCAGTAGAGATCTAGATTTGGCTCCAGCATCGACCTAAAAATCAAACAACCTGGTACGCAACTGGACAGGCTGGTTCAGGGCACGAACACACACACACACACACACACACACACACACACACACACTGACAAACACTGTCTTTGCCCAGCAACAGGCCGTGCTGAGTGCTGCTCTAATCATGCTCATACGGCACTAATTGGAGCCTTTCAGTATACAGTGATTGAGTCCAGCGGTGAGTCAGGAGTTTGCCACTTCCTTTTCTAATTAGCCAAGGGCAACCCAGGAGCAGCCAATCACATCGCTGATCAACGGGACATAACAAGAAGAAGGCATCGAGGGGAAGTGTCTTCCTCCGAGTCTTTCTCCACCTTTTGTGTCCTAATTGCTTTGAAGTGCTTTCTTCATGTCAAGAACTGAAAGTCGCACGTAGCTACCATTACCATCAGCAACAGTTACAGGAGTCACATTTGTACAGAATAGAGTAAAAATTAATGCCTGAAAAAATACAAACAAGTCTTAGTAAAATCTACGTATTTGCAGGCATGCACGGACATCATACATGGGAAACGTATCAGACCAGATGCTCACTATGTCAAGCCGATCGGGTAGCAGCCACGACATTACCGATCCATGTTAAACACAGTTTCCTTCTCCATGTCAATACAAAATCCAGTGTTTCCGCTACATGTAACGAGCTGCACATGAATGCAAGAAAAAGCCCTGCGTCATGCTACTACACATAACAATTAATGCAATGATTTCCATGCAGACAGATGAGTTTGCTTTCATTACTGGCAGGTAATGAGCTGAGGTATTCACGCTACGAGATTACGAGAAATCAGAACATTCCCATATTTTGCATGCACTATTCATTCATACATATATATATATATATATTTAGCACAACACTAAAGAGTATCAGGTGTCCTATGTATTTATCAAAAGTATGTCCATGCCATTTAAAAAAAAAACTTTTTTGTCTGTATCTATATTTAATATTTTGTTTTTTGACAAATTCTTGCACAAAAACTACATAATTCGCTGCAGTTTTTATAATTTCATAAAGAAATTGAAGTTGCGAAAAAGCCCCGTTCGATCCCCAGGCTTTCCCTACCTGGCCTCCCGCTGTGTAGGCGGAGCCCTGAGGTCTATGTAGGTGATCAGGTTCACCTGTGACAAACTGCACAGGAGCAGGCTGCATGTGGACGCCTTATTTCCTCATTCGTTAAAAGTCTGTCAACCACACAATTGTCTAACTCTGCGAGAAAATAACAGAACAGAGCCTCTTTGTTGAGTGTTTGTCTGTCCCTGGGTTGGTCATCACTCCTGGAGTCACAAAGATGTCAGGCAAACACTCAGTGCACTATTGTAGCCGTGATATTCAACACAAGTACACACACAGTCACAGAAGCGCAGTCACACTTCACTGCTGACGTCAGTTGTGGTTTCATGACTGCCGCTGCAATGCCGATCGACCAGCTCGCAGGCCTGCAATTATTCCCGGCCCAACGCTCTGCTCACTGCAGTTTTGTTTTTCCACCAAATGAGAGACTAGAACACAAAGGATGCTATGAAACACGCTAAAAAGAAACCAGCTGGCCGAGCCTGTAGACACAGTGGGATTTCTGTTGGGACGTGTTTGTTGTAGGAACGGAGAGGAGCGACTCTGAGGACTCGAGCAGAGGCGTCCTGCGGTTCAGCGGGTTGAGGCGTCAACAGTGAATTGGAAATGATTTGGGATCACGTCCAGAGAACAGCCATTGTCGCGTCAATATTTCCTGTCTGTCCTCACCCTGGGTCAAAATGTCTCCGTCACGAAAGTGCAGATTGATGACGCCAAACTGCATTAGTCAAACAAATCTGTTATGTATAATCTTAAATTCAAATTAGGCGGGTGACGGATTGCTTTAGAAAAACCTTATAATAATGAAGAACTGAAGATTCTGAGATTGGGAAACATCCTATAAGAGAAGAAAACTGGAGGAGGGTTTTCATTACATTTAGCAGCTGCTGGGGGCACCACATCTGGACAAAAGACTCAGTGTATGTTGGAAATGGACAACATCAGAAGATCAGTTGACAGCACCAACTGGGAAGAGGTCAGAGGTCAGCGAGCAGAGATCAGTGGACGGTTGAAGAAAAGGTCACGAGGGGACACACATCTTTCAACAGGTTACATACGACCTTTTATCACATCGCTGAAGTTTCATACTTCATCCTCTGAAGACAGATGAGAGACGGGGATACACTCTCAGGTAAAGGCTTTAAGGACACTGAATTCAGTTTACTGTAAACAACTCAAATATGAGTTAATAATTCTATCATTTTTTTAAAACTAAAAAGTAACTGAATTTAAAAAAAAAATCATCTCAGTTACCTTCCTATCATCCTCAGTCAAAGAGGGAAAAGGTTGGCAGGAATCCTGTGAGGAATCCCCACTCTGCTTCTGTATTAGTCAGCTTCTAGTTTACACAGTGTGTCATATGCAAGTGCTGAGGAGAAACAGTGAAACTGAAGGTTATAGCTGAATTTACAGATACCTGTCATCGATATACGTCATACACAAGGTAAGAGATGCCCGTGACAAGTCTAAACTGAAGCGATGGAGCTGGAGGAGTCCATCACAGGTGAGTAAAGCCTGACGAGCTGCGGGAGCACAATCAGCCTGCTGATGCAGTCAGAGCTGACTCATACTCACGATGGGCACGACTTCAGTGCCATGACAGAGCTAACGTGACTCCCTATTTACATTATGTCGCAACATACTGGCAGTGTCCACCTTTGACCTCATGTAGAGTGAGCTGTGCGTCACATCGCAGTGTGTTGACATGGGCTGAGGCCCACAGGGCTCGCCAACCCGCTGTGACACCACCAAAGGTCAGCTCTCATTTCTGAACCGCTGGGAGGGACAGACAGCAGAAAGCACTAAGCGTCAGTCGATAGCTGCATGGACACACTGTAAATTATGATATTTGTGAGATGTTGACCTTTAATTGAACATCAGACGTTCACTTCCATCCTGACCTGATGTGATGTTTCTGTTTGATCAGAGTCAAAGGAAATCAGGCAGCAAATGTTGATAGAATATATAGTTTTAGATTTTCCATTAATTGCTCATTAGGTCTCGGTAAATTCATTTAATTTCAAAAAAGTAAATTTTTTTTAGAAGTATTTTTTTTGCTTTTTGTTGGTGTCCTGACAAGAATTTCCCTGCATACATCTAAAAAAACAAAAAACAAAAACTAGAACAACACATCAGACACAGAGCTGCTGAAGACCACAGCCGTCAGCTACAGCAGAAACGTTCACATCAACACACACAGCTGTGTTTACTGCTCTTTCTTCATCATCATCACCTGCAGCTGAGAAAGAAGAAAGAAAAAGAAAAAATATATATTCTAATGTAGCTGCAGAAAGTAACGTGGTTGAATTTTGTTTTGATGGTTTGACATTTCTTTGCTGTGAATTTGCCCCTTTGTGGATCAGTTTTATACAGCCGGTCCACATAAAGAGCTGAGATGATTATAAACCCAACACCACCGATCAGGGTTAGCAAAGCTGTTTTCTAAGCGCTCCGTTTTCTACAGATTAAACCTAAATCAAGAAAAATCTGTACATTGACTTAGTTACAGATATTTAAAAAACAAAAACATTGCTACCTTCTGGAGGAAAGGCTGAATTTTCAAAACACTGTGTTGTTGATATACCAACAGGCAAGAGACAAGCTTGACAAAAATGAGAGCAAGGATCAATCTGAGGCTCTGATTACAAAACTGTCACTGAAGACACTGAGTTGTAACTAAAAACATCAGGACCTCACAGGAGAGCTGTTCAACAAGCAGGAAAACACCTTTTGTAACTACATGAAGACCCAAGTTGTGGTTCAAATGGGAGAGATAAAGTTTTAACTATTAAAACATCGAGATAATTCTGTCTAAAAGTACAAAGTGGTGGCACTGAGCAGAGCTCTGTGGCAGCACTTACAAACTGTGTGTGTCGAGTTGCACGAGGCTGCACAAGACATTTCACCGACATGCTAAGACCAAACATGTCTGACCTCAGCAACTGCAACCTTTCTGCTATCACCGTTAAGAGACATCAGAGCTCTAATTTACTGCACGGTATTAATCTACAAACGATACGTCGAACACGCTGAGCAAAAGACATCAATGCAGACAAAAGCAACAAACTGGGAATAAGCAGGAGCTGTCCTTCATATGCAAAGAATAAATCAAAATACATGTTTTATTCAGGAAAATCTCTCTGTCTGTAAATATATATTTGGGATTGTTTAGAGTTTCCGACATTGATGACTGTTGAATGAACGTCATTTTTACGGCTATTACA
Organism: Stegastes partitus; assembly: GCF_000690725.1. Classification (NCBI taxonomy): domain Eukaryota; kingdom Metazoa; phylum Chordata; class Actinopteri; family Pomacentridae; genus Stegastes; species Stegastes partitus. The sequence continues at coordinate 374,129 of NW_007578195.1, read as the reverse complement.
AGACTGACGAGGCGTTAGCGGTCCGTGTGAGTCAGGTTTAGGTGAGATCGGTGATTTCTGCTTGAAGGTGAACCATGAGTGACTCAGAGTCTGTTCTCATCACTATCACTGAGGTTTACTGATGAAAGGAATGATAACGGACAAGGAAAGAGAAACCTGTAGAATTGGCCATAATAAGAAAATCCCAGATTACTGTGTAATTTTAAAATGCATTATTAAAAGTTATTATTAAAGGTTTTAGATGAATTTGGCAAACTGAATACCCGAGAATTCTAAGTACACTGATGCAAAGAAATTCATACCAAAAGCCAATATTGTCAACATGCAACAGGTCAAGCACAAAACTGAAAAGGCAGAACTAAAACTATGAAGTATTTAGTTGAAAGTAAGCTTATTAATTTTGATGATTAAATAGTTGTTTCATTTATTAAGCCAAAATATTATTTCTAGCTACCGTTCAGGGTGGCGAATAATGATTATTTTCATTAATCAATCAGTCAATGTACATTTTTGCTCAACTGATTGGTTACTTTGTCTCTAAAATACCAATATATAGTGAAAAATATCCAGGGTGATGCCTTCAGTGTCTCTGTCTGTCTGAATAACCGTTCAAAACTCAAGGAAGTTCAGTTTACAATAATTTAAAACAGGAAAAAGCAGCTAATCCTGACACAGGAAAACCAGTATTTGGCAAATTATGATTAATACAATAATGCTCGTCAAAAATCTTTTTTGATGCAATTAGAGCTGAAACAATAGGTTAATCTCTGTTTTGATCATTCACTAATTATGAGCTACCAACTATCCTCTCGTTTAATTTCTCATTTGCTGCTTTTTTGCTTTCTTGTACACACAACGTCGCTGAAAGTTTTGGACTGATTGTGAGACAAATCCATTCGCAGATGTAACTTTGGGCTCTGGAAAAGTACGACGTGCACTTTTCACAGATTCCATGACGAAACCATTCGTCAAACAAACGACCAGCATATTAACAAAACGAACAAAATGACAGAACGGGACAGGGTCTGGAGGTTGGGAGACAATCTAACAAGACGAGCCGGAAAGAGAAAAGACGAGACAGATCTGTGAGTCGCTGTGTACTTGGATGAGTTAACCGAGATGAGATAACTATACTTCACACAGCCAACTTCTCTCTGATCATAACCCCTAAAAGCTGAAGCTAAATATCTGCACAGATGTTCCAGAAGGTCCCCTGTGCCAAAAGCAGCTGTAAAACCTCAAACTTTACAAGGTACAGTGATGATGGTGGAAGCACTGTGTTTCCCCGTTAAACAGATTTGGTAGATTATGCTGCAGTGTGCACTCCACTTGTCTACGTCGCGTTTCGACTGTGTCACTGCACACATGTGGTTGATCCATCAGACCTATAAATACGTCCAACCAGGCATTCGTTAGCAATCTGCCTTTGAAGCTTTTTTATTGGTGGGTTGACATTATAAAGACACTTTGATCCCCCCTCCCCGTCTAACTAGACTGATGTCGTCATTACTCCTTCTGGAAGGTCAGCTGGAGAATTAGTCAGATTTCCTTCTGTGACTCTGAAGGAAGCTTTCAGGTGGACTCATCCAGTGAGATTGATGCGACGCAGTAATGCACGAGGATGGTAAACCATATCAGTTTCAGTCTGTATGCTTTAAATACTTTTCTCACTACAAAGAGCAAAAATTGTTTCTCCAAACTAGTTGCAAACAGAATTAGAGATGAAGTAAATGAACTGCAGAGTTGAGCAAAGCAAGTTAAAGAGGTCAGTTAGAGAGACATAGTTATAAGAAAGGCTGAACAAATAATTGAAACATTAGCGAAAGCACTACTTGGCCAGATGTGACAGGAGCCGCAACGTTTTGAAAACGTGTCGTAACACACCATCCTAAATAATGCATTGTGCTGCCACTGAGATGTTCTGACCTGCAAATCATATTCTCCAGACATAAGGGAACATGCTTCTCTAGTACAGACTGCAGCAAAAATTACATCATTTTCATAGTTTTTTTTTCATTGGAAACAAATTAAAATTTCCACTAAAATCATGGCTCATATTATAATTGCAATATCTGCTAAAGCAAAATGATATAAAAATATTTTATAATATGTGAATAAGATTCTTTTGCATATCATTCTGTGAGTAATTAGCAGTAATTAATGTTGTGTGACCACAATAAAAGCACCCACAGACATAGATTCACAAGATAATGATTCATATATTCCAAAGGACCACATCAGCTCATCTGACTCACTGCTACACTAACAGAGCTGCACTTAGCAACCAAACTCATTGGGTCAGTCGACGCTCAACTCTACTGTTTGACTATGTTATTTCTTCTGGCAGACAAATGACACTGACTGCAGATGTTATTTTGCCTGCTTTGTTAAAATTGCTTGGATCTGAGAAGTAAAGAGCTTTTGTTCAATCACCTGCAGACCTGACTGAGTGTAATTGAGTGAATAAAGAAAAACAGGATCTTTTCCTTTGAATGACACTCAGCAATAATATGATGATAAACTTATCAAATATGTCTCCATGAACTCACAGCTGAGTGGCTCTCAGGGCCACATGTCAAGATATTGTGCCGATTTTTAAGCGATGAGGTGAATATATGTGCACTGAGGTCATTTTAAACTGAGACTCGCTGTACTGAAGCTGCAAAGTGAATGATAAGAATATCATGAGGAGACGCTGAAGCGAGGTCAGTAAGAAGTGTCACATGATGAGGAACACATCACCTCGAATCTAATTAAGAATATTCAGGAAGATGTAAAAACACAAAAAAACTCTGCACCAACATCTGGAATGAAGTGACGACAAGAATAAAGTTGCTGCAGCTGTAAAGGCAGAGATACGACGAAATGAAGACAAATCAAATCTGATGAGAACTTAATGACAGTAAGTGTGATTTGATTCTTTTTTTTTTTTTTTTTACAAATACTGCAAATATATGACAAAAAAACTGCATATGGTAGTAAATATATTAAAGGTAGTTAAAGCCTCTTTGACTTTTAGTTGATATGAGTGCATATATATATAAAGTTTTCTAATACAGACAAGCTGCTTGTGTTTGTTTGACTGGATTGTAACCGAGCTTATGATGCTGCTGTTTATATGTTACTAACATTACTGTAAAGTTGTATTATTTTATAAAAAGTGCTTATTAGGGGAACAGCAGAGAACAAATTCGGAAACTTCATACAATTAGACAGCTTTGTGTTTAGAATTGTGCAACAACAACATCTGGATTGAAACCACATCTGGCCTACCGCCTGCGTTTCTGAACAATGTCGATGGGCCGGTTGACGGCGCACGGTGACCCGCAGATATTCCCGTTCCGCACTTTGAAGTAGCGATCCTGGACCGAGGGGGTCACGTACGCACAGTTAGTCGGCAAACTCATGTCTGTTTGTCTCCGCTTTGGGCTTTGTTCTCCACTAAACGTCCTCCTCCTCCTCCTCCTCCGGACGCTCCTCTGCTCCTCTGCTCCTGGACGCTCTCTCCTCTGCCTTCACGCCGCACCAGGTTTCCACTGAGTCACGGACAGACGGAGGAAAGCCCTCCGCAGTGTGCTGTGGCGGCATGACTCCAGTCCGGTGTGAGGAGTGGGAGAAGAAAAAGGAAAAGGGATCACAAGCAGTTTAGGTTGTCAAGGGTCGTTTCCTCAGCAACATTGCTGCCGTTTCACACGGTGGGAGTCGAACGTGAGCAGAGCGTGAAGGCGTTGGTTTCAAATCCACATTGAGGAGTTCAGAGCTGAACTCTCCCTCTTCTCTGGAGACACACTCCTCCCCTCCTTCCCTCCCTCCCTCCGCCTCTCTATGGCTCTCCCTGTCTGTCTCCTCCTTCCAGGCTCAGGCACATGGACTGCCGAGGCTTTAAAAAAGACATGAGCTATGTGCTTGTACTGTGTGTGTGGGTGAGAGTGAGAGCTGGAGAGGGGGGTCTTTGGTTGTAGTCGTGGTATCACGTGTGTGTGCGTCGGTGGGAATGTATATCCACAGTGAATGTGTGGTATACTGTATATGTGCACTGCTGTGGATACTTTTAACTGTTTACAGGCTCAGCAATCACACATGCTTCCCAGACTCAGTGCACAAAACAACTCCCTCAGCAGAACAAAAAAACTAACAAATCCACAAACAACAACTTGATACTTAATCTTCTACTTTCAAATTATTCCAGTGACACTACAGCATGAATTTATTTTGCATCTGATGAGTGGTTTAAACAGCAAAGTTTGAGTGATGGCCATGTTTTCATGTGCAAGAGTTAAAAACATGAAAATTAAGGACGCGGTTTCATTTGTGAGTTTCTATTATCTTCAAGATGTGTCAGAAAAGTTCCAGAACTGGTGTCCCAAGTGATATATTTCAAACCCAAACTACAAACTACGGGTTTTCCCCTTCAGACGATCAACCAGCACGTCTACAAAGAGATCCTCCGGCGTTTGATTGGTTCAGTGTGCGAGAAGAGGTGAGAGTTGTGACAGGACAAGTCGTGGCTGCTTCACCATGACAACCTGCTCACAGCGCCCTGAGCATCCCACAGTTCCTGGCTGAGAAGAACATCTCTGTGCTGGAACAACCTCCCTACTCACCCCACCTGGTTCTGTGGGATTGTTTCCTCTTCCCCAAGCTCAAGGGGGTCATCAGGGAGACCCGTTTAGAAGACGTGGACGACATCAAGATGGTTGTGACGACGGAGCTGCAGAGGATCCCAGAAGAATCCTTCCAGGAGTGCATGGCGGCATGAAGAGAAGGCTGGGAAGTGTGTTAGACTCCAGGAGGATTATTTTGAAAACTTGTAGTTTGGATTTGAACTATATCTTTTGTGACACCAGTCACACCTCCTACAGTGTAGCTTCCTTCTTATTGGTGTTTTTGTTGTTGTATCTTAGTTTAGGTGTCAAACCTGTGTGATCTGTTATCTTATCTCCATTCATTAATATTCAAACATGATAAAATTATCACTGCATGCTTTTTGAGCTGTGTTCTATACAGCAGCCTTGGCCAGTATCGGGGTGTTATGACATCCTGTAGATATGATTTTCACTACCGTCAAACTAAGATATGCTCATCAAACTCATGGAGATGTTGTATTGATGTATTCCAGTGCACAGCATGCCGGTTTCTTCTGGTGGAACAGGCAGCTGAGGTGAGAAAAATGGCAAATACAAGCGTTGGCAACAACACAGACCACCCAATCTGCAAAGTGTCGCATGATTCAACCAGATAAACCTGGTCCAACTTTCCACCCTTATTGCAGGGCGTCTTAACTACACCTGCATCATTTCTAAAGTCGTAGTCCCATTTATCCAGTCACCTTCCTTCTCTAATGCTAATGAGTGTTTGAAACTGTATGGAGCCGACTGAGTTTATTCAGGCGGGGGTTTCTCATGCTTCTCACAGGACACTACACGTGTGGCCATTTTAAGCACATGACTTTAAATTAAGTAAAACTGTCGCAGCTGAGTGCCGTGTGGTCATCGCAGGTGGATTTTTCTCAGTTCCTACCTGCTCGACTCACAGGTAGTACAGATTATTTACAGCCCAGGCATAAGAGGAACTACAGCTTCCCGTGTAGCCTTGTTTCTGTAACTTATTTTTAACTAAATCTGAACACTGTTTTGTCACTATTGACCCCACCTGCTCAAACGAATGGCATTTTCTGTTAAGCTGGGGCTACGGGCCGACATGTGCATCAATCGTCACATATGACAAATTGAATCAACTTAATCTGAAGATGACGTCCGCCAAATACAAAAGCAGTTTATTAGCCACATGATTTTATTCAACTGCAAATCTGCCACCACGAGCTACACATCAGCTCGGTTCAGTCCACTGATAGGTTGGTATCATCACAAGGTTCATCAGCACACATTTATGAAAGAAGGACTTTTATCAGAAAAGCTACTTTTATCACCAGCAGCTCAGCTTTTACTTTTCCTAACACATACACTGTTTGTGAAATGTCAGGAAGGCTTTAAGGGAAGAACAAAACAGAAACAAGCCTACGACACGGTGCTCTTTCACCTACAGGAGCAGGTGTAATTGTATAATTCTTCAGTCTGCTCCAGCAGAGAAGTACCACTCAGTCTCACCACGGGGGAACTTACTGGACCCAGTGAGCTCAGGGACTGGCGGGCCCACTGCTGTCGACATCACCAGCAAATATTTGTCTTTTGAGACACTGGGCTGCAGACTGAGTCGGACGTGTTGGCAGGCACATGGGAGAGGAGGTGGAGTGAAGGGGGCTTTAAAATGTCTGACGTTTTAAAAAACGGTTGGCTAAAGAACCAACCAGATGTTATGACGGGGTGATGACGGGAAACAGAAGCAGAATCACAAGGTTTTGATTAAATTTCACCAAATTTAGGCCTTTGTCCTACAGCCCTACGTAAACGTAGCCTCAAATTGATTTAAAATGCACGCTGTTCCAACTAATCTGCTATTGACAGATTTTTATATCAGCTGGGTGACATCTGTTAGCGGGCTCGGATTCTTCAGTTTACACTAATGGCTCAGTTGTTCAGAAATGTGCAAAAAAATGCAAGGCCATCAGGCAACATGTTCTTGAAAACAAAAGAAGCTCACTTTCCATCTTTCCAGCTAATTTATCTATTATCCTGAGCGAGTCTGTGTTCTGTGTGACTGTAATTACGACTGACCACCGTGTCACCTTCAGTGAAACTGGGTCAGACGCAAATCATGTTCCTCTCTAAACCAGAACAGTCTGGTGTAAAGTCCCTTGTTAAAAAAAAAAAAAAACAGTTCCAAACTGTTTTATTACACTAAACAAAACCCTGACTGAAATCTCCATTTGCACACTGCATGTTGTCAGTCACAAGTCAGCGTCACTTGAAAAAAAAAAAAAACTACCTCTGCAAGAAGAAAAAATTCAATCCAAGTGGACAATTTTGACACCTTTTCTTTGCACATTAAAATCAGAGACAGTGACACGGAACACCTTTAGTGGAATCAAACACCCACCGAGGCTTTACCACACTTGTTTTTGTAATAGCAGACATAGCTCTCACTTTGCTTGTGCAAGCTCTTGATGATGACACCCCATGTTCCTACAAACACCACACAACACACTGGGACTGGACAGCAATTTAACATCCCCTTCTTGCATCTTTGCAGGGGTGAAGAAGTGATCCTTTAGAATAAGAATTACAGGTTCACCACTTGTACAGAGCTTGGTGGCGTATAGTTTTCCAGAGATTTCTGGACCACCAAAGCCTCCTCACCTTTCAAGCACTGCACCCTTGCGTTAATTCTTAAAGATGGAAACCACGGTGGCGAACATCTGTTGTTTTTTACACTCTTTGAGGCAACACTTTTCAAACAACTAAGAAAAATAAAGGTTCTTCAATCACTTCAGAGACTCTAACAGGTGACCTGACGACAAAAGCAAACTCACCAGACATGATAAGGTGGCAATTTTCAACTTATGTTCAGTGGAAAGGAATGTCAGAGTTGAAATAATTGTATTTTAATCTATGAATACATGATTCTAAAACACTAAACGTCTTCACAAAATTGAAAGCACAGGCCTGTCATGCCTCCCCACACTGCTCTGTCCTCGTGCTCATTCTTAATCCCAATAAATGAAGCATAAACATATTTTTGGTTAATCATGATTTCTGCTAACATAATTAGATATTTGCACTTTAACTGAATTGAAGCCCCTCTTACTCCTGCCGCCGCCAGTGCTCTCCTCCGTCCTTGTGCAACGTGCTTGTGAAACATGTTGGACCTCGAAACAGATGCCGGGGTGGAGATTTGCTGAGAATGAGGTGTTTGTGAGGCCGCTGTGTAACCAAATCCACCAGCCAAATGACTTCTGCGGCCCAGCTGGCTGCTGGCTCCTATGACAACATTACCTCTGCTAATGAGAATAAGCTGCGAGGGAGGAGTGTCGTGAATGTGTGCGAGCGTGTGAGAAAGTGTTTGCGTGTGCCTGTACCAAGTTTATACTGATACGGTATTCCAAAGTAACGTATCAGGTATCAGCCAGTCTGAAGACGATATCAAGGAGGCTCACAGCTACAGAGAAGCAGGCAGGAAAGTCAAATTGTTTATTCACTAATTTTCCACCTACAACCGATTGTTTTCACTGCTTCACAGTTGTGGACTACACAACTCCACAAACAGCCTCAGTTGCACTTTCCGTTGCAGCTTCTTACTTGACATGAACAGTCCAACGAGGCTACGTGGCGTCAGGCCCTGGACTTCAAGAGGTATCTTGTAAAGACAACTTTATTCGACCTTCTCAAAGACTGACTGTGTTTTCTGTTTACTTTACTCTCCTTGACTAATACACAGCCATGCTAAGAGAACCGCACGTCTCTGGAAAGTAATATCAATCAAGCTTGACAGAGGAAAAATGTTTGAGGCCACTTCTTAGTACTTTAAAGATGAGTTTAACTACACTAGGAGTTTCTTGGTATTAGAAATTCCATTCGTGCTAGAGCCCAGTTGATTTATCGGCCATACAGACACAGATATATCGGTATCAGTTCACATGTTGTCCGATAGGAAAGCTTATTTTAAATTAACATAATAGGATGGAGGCTTGGATTAAGTTTCAAACGGTGTCATCACACTTTGTCCAATAGAACATACTCCAACTCCATTGAATGTACTACTCTGAGCAGCACATGCAGCAAGCATTACAGTGGTGCGGAGTCAAGTGGTGTCCTCACGGTAAGCTGCTAACTCGTTTGTAAAATACATTGGTAAAAGTTTAATAAACACTGTTCCCTTCTTTTACACATCACTGGTGACAGTCATGTCATTGCTTAGCTTGCTACATTACCAAGCTAGCGACCATGTAGCTACTTGTTGCTTGTCAATTAAGTGGAAGCTCATGTTCAGTCCATTCCTTCCACACATTAGAACAACAAAGCTAACATTACATGTAAGTTCAGGACTCATAGTTTGATACATCCTCCAAACCGAGCAATTCCAGTCTCTACATTTACAAAAGCTACGTTTCCTGGTATTGAAACTAGAGCCCAACTGATTTAACAGCAGTCCGACTTTATAGACCGATTTAGGGCTACCATAGATATGTCGGCACATATGTTGTCTGATACGAAAGCTTATTTTAACATAACATAATACTGAAAAAGAGACTTGGAATAAGCTTCGGATGGTGTCATCACACTTTGTCCAATACTCCAACTCCACTATATGAACTATTCTCTGCAGCACATGCAGCAAGCACCACAGCTACAGTGGTGCGGAGTCAAGTGGTGTCTTCACGGTAGCTGCTAGCTAGTTTATGAAATATATATATATTAATATAGCCTGGGAACTGTTTAAGTCGAGGCTCGGCAGTAGTGAACCATGAGTTACCGTCTCTGGCTGCTACACATGAACGGTGATATTTTGCTTAAGGTGATGTTTCATTATCAAGAGAAAACATTTCTGAGTTAAATCTCCTGATGGAACGGTTAGCAAGTAGCATAAGTTTCACAGATAGCTTGTTAGAGTAGAGACTGTTCAGTTTAATGGAGAGGACACAAGGCGTTTTGCCATGAACTTTTTTTTTTTTAATATATCTAAAAATAAAGAGAATTTTTTCATCAGTAAATATTAAACTATTAAGAACAGAATATAGATCAGAACATGCAATGCAAACTAGCTTATGTAGCTCAATGTCTCCCACCTCTTCTATTCATGTGTGTAAAATTTTACTCCATAACACGTCCAGTCTCAGTTGGGCTTCTTCATTTACACTTGTTTTGAGATTTTTCAAAAATCTTTCCAGGCCCGAGTGGCCAGCGTGCACTACATACAGGCCACTAGTGTTCAGAGCAGCAGGTCTCCGGTTCAACTCCTGGCCAGTCAGCCTGTTTGCTTCATGTCTCTCCCTTTTCATATTTCCCTATTAATACAGGTTCAAAACAAAGAGGACTGACGTAGGAAGGAAGTCTTTACCAAAACCACAAGAAGGCATCATTTTTGTGCAGTCTGGATTGGTTAACAGACAACCTGAACCTAGAAATCACTTGGAGTTTAGAGAGTTACAGACAAGAATGAATCCCAGAGTTTCTCGACCACTAAAACACGCCTGGTCGTTGCCTTTAAGACCGAGACGAACAGCAGCACAGAGAGAGTCTTACGCCATCTTGTGCAGAAGTCTGTGAGGTGACACACTCAGCAGGACCACAACATGACATCTAACCACACAGGAGGAACTTCAGCTTAAACTGCTTTCATACCAAGAGAATGATTAATGTAGCCTCAATGTCATTTCAAGGCAGCGTGTTGTGGCTACAAGAAGAAGTAGGAACTATAGCTAACGTCACATTCAGCATTCAGCCACAGTGGTTCCTGCTTAGTTTAATCATTCATTTTCTCCCGCAGGACTGAAGTCTTGTTTTTTTGTCCTGCGCCTCGCAAAAAAACACATAGCCTGGAGTTGTAGCTGAGCAGAATATGTTATTTCAAAATGCTTTGTCATCTCAAGAGCTGAATAATTGATTCATTTCAAATCAAAATCAGTTGACTTGACTGCAGAATGTGCAATAACTAGATGTTGCTCCTGAACCCTGAATGGGTGGCCTACCCATTTCAATACCTGAGATAATTTACTGAAAGGATCTACTGTTTTTTTTTTTTAATTTTATTGGAACTGCTTTATTTTTTGACTATCATTACTTCATTTATTCAGTTCTAGCTTTCGTGATAACTTTTTGATGTTAAGTTCTCATCCTTCATTAGACCATCATGTGGTAATGCTCCACAATGTTTTATTTTCATAACACACTGGATATTAGATGTAAGCTTGACTTTATGAACTTACATTGCAAATCAAAATCTGTCAATCTGTCACACAAAAACAGTCAAATAACTTCCCCAAATTGTTCAGCCCAAGCAGTGTCTATTCATTGTGTTGACGTTCATTCCTTTAATCTGTATCTGTCCAGGATAAGTGACTGAGCATGCTTCAGCATTTTCTTTAAAGTTATTTTTTTGGCCTTTATTGGATAGAGTAGTCAGAGAGAGACAGGAAGGTAGGGGAGAAGAATGAGGGGAGGACATGTGGGAAAGGGTCATGAGCGGGATTCAAACTCATGACCTCTACATTGGGACTGTAGCCCTGCACATGGGACGCCAGATCAACCAGGTGAGCAATAGCAGCGCCCCGCTTCAGCATTTTCAACAAGACTCACATTCACTGAATGAAAAGGAATCAGAAAATGATATATTGAGGACATGTGAGTGAACTCAGAGTGCAGCTATTTCAGTCTAACAGACTGTCCAGCAGATGTCACTCTTTGCCAAAAAACTACCTTTGCACAGTGAAGAGCGGGACTCCAGCAGACGTGCACAATCACAAACAATCACAAACAAGGCAGGAGAACAAGGCTTTCAACAACAGAGTGGATCACACAAACTACAATAATTTTACAGGGCCAGTTTCATGACTTCTATCTTTTTCTTGCACTGAAAAGATGATAAAGGAAAGATCAGAGGTGCTGTGAAAAGTTAAGTGTTTCTTCTGTACTATGCTGTTTAATGCAGTGTTCTTATTGTTCTGTGGTTGTTTTTGTCCCTGCAACAACAGATGCAAACTGGCTGCTAGCTAACTCTTTTAATTGCGCATTGTTCCTGCAAATATGAACAATAAAATGACTTAAAGTGTAAAAAATGAAACCTCTGGCTAACTGACATTTTCCAGCATTAAATAAACACCACATCTTAACTCCAAAAACCAAATGGGCACAAGCCCAGACCTCTCTCAGCTGCTTTTTCCAAAGCTGGTAAAACACCTCATTTGGCAACATGACCTCAAAGCACCTACAGCAGCTCTCTGGTGGAACAATCAATATGGATTTTAGGGCGGGTGCCTATGGCAGGTTGCAGGGTGTGTGCCTGTGTTTGTGTTTGTATACACAAGAAATGAGAAACACGTGTCACATTCACGTGGCATGTGCAGCCAGCCTGGCGGGGCTGGGGAACTATTCCAGGCACGAGGGTTTTATTTTGGGGGTCTGTTGTGTTATTGTTGCCCCAGTCCCCACCCCCAGTCCCTCCTGCTCTGCTTGGACTCAGCTGTGGCTGCACTGGGTCACGAAGAAGTCTTACTGGGAGTGGACTGGGTGATAAGCTGGGACCAGTATGGAATTGACTGGGCTGTTTCACACATTTTAAATTTTTCTGTCATCTGTGTGGGGATGTCACTCTGATAACTTGCCAACACATGACAAAGTAACTTCTACAAATTCCCCCAATATTCCTGACTTTTAAACACATTTAAAAATTCAACAGATCGGGCTCGATGTGTTTGACAGATAAGCAGGTTTGCTAGATAACATCAACTTTTCACACCACTACAGGTTCTCTTCAGTGTAACCTGGCAGTCCAGGGATACTCACTTTAAGGAAATCAAAAAGCTTCAGGCAGCAGTCAGGTGGCTGCTGTTCTCTGAGACACATCAGACAGAGAGAGTCTTTAACATAACAGTGTCTACCTGCAGCTGTCAAACAGACTTCTTCTTGCTCATCAACAACATTTTCTGTGGTGGATCGGTGGTTAGCACCATCACCTTGCAGCTAGAAGGTCGCCGGTTCGCGTCCCGGTGAGGACACCCGGGATCTTTCTGCGTGGAGTCTCCATGTTCTCCGTGGGTTCTCTCCGGGTTCTCCAGCTTCCTCCCACAGTCCAAAAACATGTTGAGGTTAATTGGTGATTCTAAATTGTCCGTAGGTGTGAATGTGAGTGTGCTTGGTTGTCTGTCTCTAAGTGTAGCCCTGTGATAGACTGGTTACCTGTCCAGGTGAACCTGCCTTCACCCTGAGTCAGCTGGGATAGGCTCCAGCCCCCCATGACCCTAGTGAGGATTAAGCGGTGTATAGATGATGGATGGATGGACATTTACATTATTAACTGTTCAACCCCTTTTAGCAGCTTTCAGTTTGAGCACAAATCTGTCTCATTACCATCTATGACTTTAAAATGTGTTACTGTTCATATAAAATAGATGCTCTCTTCATTTTAGTAAGACGGCAATACCGAAGAGGATTTTAGGAGGATTTTTGCCCCCCCAAAAAAGATCTCTGATAAATCCATGATGCCACCAAATGCATTATTGATACAGACACATTAGACAGTAGAAACACCAAATTTAAAGATGTTTAGGGAGAATTCAGCTGTGACCTTTTAGAATCACAACGTTGTCATTATTACACAGTGTATTTCACTGTACATGTTCATGCAGCAGTAATCTTTTTTTTAAATGCTAAATATGTTTCTTACACGTATCTTTTAATGCACATAACCAGTGCTGCATGCAAACATGTGCAGCACCCTACAATCTGCTCAGCTTTGTCAGGGTTGAAGACTTATTCTTAGCTTCCTGCTCGGGGTGATAGCAGTAAAGGTGTGGTATGTGTTTGTGGCCGTGCTGAGATGTGCTATGGGAGGCTGAGTCAACGGCTGACCCAGCAGCAGTGTGGAGAGCTGGGCAGTGCCCGCTGATCCCAGTCCAGTTTAATGTTTACCTGGACTGAGGAACCGGCGGTAGAACACGAGCAAAACATGCATACAACACAACACACTGGGATGTACAGAAACAAATGTAAACTTAAACACAAATGGAACATGTGCAGCAAACGTGTATGTGTTTCTAACTTGCAGAATGCAGAGTGTGATTATCATCAGCGTAACATGAGTTGACGTTTCACTGTGACCTCAGCAACAGCAGGCGTAACATCTATCTGAAACCGCGTCTGTCTGCTCAGAAACAACACGTCAGAAAAAAGATGTTATCAGCACACTGAGCCACATGTTCTTCTACAAATGTAAACTGTACTGCGAGTGCATCTGCTTTTAAAGTGCTTGAGGAGAAACATCTGCAGATATCAGAGCTCTGCGTTCAGTCAGCTGCATTTGTGTCAGGGTCATCGCGCTAAAAATGTCTCTGGGAGACTTTCAGCAAAAACAGGAAGCCTGTTGACTGAAACTTGCCACAAACAAAACTTGCTTCCTCTTAAAAGCTGTGGTAAAATGCCAGCCAACAGAAAAGTAGAGCAGCTCAAGTATTACCCTTCCACAGCTCAGACCTACATTAGCATGTCTGCAAAGTAAGCAACACAATAAGTTCCCATCAGATCGACTTCTACTGTTCAGCTTCTTCACTGTAATGAAAGTACACCAGCTCACAAACCAAATTTATCTCAACCTCCATCATCTACTTCTGCCTAAATGAATACATGCTGTGTGCTCATGTCAGCATCCATGTCATAAATAAAATTAGGAAACACACATTTTTTCCCCAAGGCTGAAAAGCAGTTGACTTAATAAAACTAAAGTGCCTGGTAACCAAACAAACACAGAATGCTGGTTGTCAGTCAGAGTTGCACTTCAAGGTAATTAAACCCAAATTTAAAAGAAGACAAAGAAGCTACATAGGCAGTGTGAAGTATTTTTAAACCTCATAAAACTACCTCTGCAACCATAAAACCTGTGATACTGCAAGCTAGCAACAATCCTGACTGTTACAGCTGATTTTATACATGTCAGGATCATTTCCAGACAGCAGACTACAATCTGTTTACACTGCGTGCACACATTGCAGCGAAGGTGTTATGATAATCGGGTGTCCATCTTCCTCACTTTTACACTTCAGTATTGCCCATGTTTTTTACGTTTCGTTAAAAACGTTGTGACATCAGACATGATTTCCATAAGTGCACATTTTATAAACACTACCAGCAAAATCACCAGCACTTCAATTTGTATCATGTTTAAAATTAACAATCTATTTCCTTCTTTTTGCAGCAGCAGCAGCCTGAACAGTGAAACTGTCACTGCAGGTCTGAGAGCGCTGCACGCAGCAGCGCTCAGCAGCTTGTCTGAACACTCCCTCTCATGAATATGAGCACTGAAAGGATGCAGGAAGCTGTTTTGGAACATACCCCAAACACGAGTGTCTCCGACCGTGTCCGAATCCAGTCGGGGCCCCTTTCCTTGTCAGTCGGAAGTCTTTGTTCATTGTCCCTTGAGCTCCTGACTCACATGAGACACTTTGGGCTGTGATGAAAATAAACTGCGCATCTGATCCAAGCCTCTTATGGCAATTCTGTAACTTCACAATTCAGCTATTTTTCGAGGTGGTCCTGGACTGACTCCATGAGGTTTCAACAAAAACACAGGAAGATTCCCGGAGAGGCAAAAACAAAACTGATGGGATCAGATAGAGAGCAGATCTGATGAATCTTCAGTGCCTCAGGATGGAGGAAAAACCATCATGGAATTTTGCAGAGTTCCTCCACTGAGGTCCAAGACAAGCCTCAACAAGGCTGACACGAGTGTGATATTCAATTAGTCTCCAGAAGAAAGAGGCAGAAATGCAGCGGTTGAAAGTGAAGACTCAGCTGCATTGAAGGATTTTCCACAGCTGTCTCTCTCATGGGTTTGTTGTTGTAAGTACCCAAACTGATCTGAACGTGACACTGACTACATTCCTGAGAAGGTTTTTATCAGCACAGCTCCAAATTGTTCAGGAGATCACAGGAGATCTGGAGAGAAGTCAAAAAAACGTTTAAAGTAGCTTTGTTACTCTACTTCTCTGTCAGTCACTCACTCTGTTCGCAGGAAAGGGGAAGGGCTGAGTTGTTGCTGAGAGCAGTGACACTGCAGGGCAGCGTCAGCGAGGGTTGACCTCTTCCTCTGGCAGTGCGAGCGCTTGCGGAGTCCCCTGAGGTTGCCGAGGACAGCCCCTCACCATGTGCTCAGGAGCTGTCAGAGAGTCTGTTTCAAGTAACAAGCTGATCGTCTTTTAAGCCACACTCTCGGAT
Source organism: Stegastes partitus (assembly GCF_000690725.1). NCBI lineage: Eukaryota > Metazoa > Chordata > Actinopteri > Pomacentridae > Stegastes > Stegastes partitus. The sequence continues at coordinate 358,308 of NW_007578195.1, read as the reverse complement.
ATCCAAAGCAAACTCCAAAGCAGCAGAGTGCTGACTGTTTCAAAGCCTTGTGAGACTGAAGAAAGTCTAACATTTAGTTACAGATGAGCATTTTGGTGTGTCCCAACTTGTCAAAGGAAATCTGACTTCAGTGCGAGGCTGGTGGGTGCTTTTGTGTCTGGCAGAGCTGGCTTGGTGCAGCCTTCATTGACACGTGAGATCAACGCGCCGCCTGACCCGATAACCCTCCTTCTGGTGCCCCGCAGCTACATAATTATAGACGGTACTGTCTGAGTTAGTGCTGGGCAGGGTGGCAGGAGGGGCGGGGGGCAGATGAAGGGCATGAAAAAAGCAAATTGTTCAACATGAGCTGTGCTGATGGATAAGTTTAAGCACATAGTTCTACGATGTGACGGAAAAAACAGACATGCCTGTAGAAAACATTTAGACCTCATGCAATGATTACATTTTGATGTACTGGAGAGCTTTAAAGTCACATAACAATCTGAATTAGGGCTGCAACTCATGATTAGTATTTTTATCAGGATTATTATATCACTAAATGTTTTCCAGAGCCAAAGATAACTTTTTCAAATGTGTTGTTTGTTCGACCAGCTCTCCAAAATCCAAAGGCATTCTCACTCACTGGAACCGGATAATGTTTGGCATGTTTGCTTTGATACTTGAGGCTAAAAATTGCCGCATTAGTCAATTATACAACAATATGAAACTGTCTGTACACAAAGTTTCCAAAGACTACATCTGCTTCTTCAGACAATAAATCAGTAGTCTTCAGGGTTTCTCCCGTGGGAACCCAGCTGGCAGGACGCGGTCAGCAAGAAAACCATTTTTACTGTGAAGCTCAAAAAAAAAAAAACCCACATAGTTTTAGGTGCACAGTTTGAAGTTACTAAATTTAAAAACAGAATGTGCATGGTTGCATATTAAGCACAAAGGGTTGGATTCATGCTGGAAGAATAAAAATCTGCTCCACTGATTTTTCTGTTCTCGTACTAGAGCCTAACAGATGCTGGATTTTTGAGGTCAATACTGAGTTTTGGGAGGAAGAAATTCAGATTTGGATATTGTTCATATATGTCAAAAAATGATGGCGTTACTGTCTATAAACTTTCCAGCAATGTATATTACCAACTAGCGAGCTATGATTATAAAGCTTGACTGACTTCTATCTGCTCAGTTGTGATACGTACTCTGCTACATGTGCTGCAGTGCTGAGAGTTTCTGCTGAACAAATTATGAGATAACAGCGTTTCTAAATGACCCAGAGCAATGTTCGTCTGTTCAAT